>NW_011495033.1:9703753-9718913 GCF_000754665.1 Bison bison bison | reverse complement strand
GTCCATCACCAACTCCCAGAGTTCACCCAGACTCACGTCCATCGAGTCAGTGATGCCATCCAGCCATCTCATCCTCTGTCGTCCCCTTCTCCTCCTGCCCCCAATCCCTCCCAGAATCAGAGTCTTTTCCAATGAGTCAACTCTTCACATGAGGTGGCCAAAGTACTGGAGTTTCAGCTTCAGCATCATTCCCTCCAAAGAAATCCCAGGGCTCATCTCCTTCAGAATGGACTGGTTGGATCTCCTTGTAGTCCAAGGGACTCTCAAGAGTCTTCTCCAACACCACAGTTCAAAAGTATCAATTCTTCGGCGCTCAGCCTTCTTCACAGTCCAACTCTCACATCCATACATGACCACTGGAAAAACCATAGCCTTGACTAGACGGACCTTTGTTGGCAAAGTAATGTCTCTGCTTTTCAATATGCAAACATTAAGATGCCTATCCTGTTGGACCAAAATATTGTTTGCGCTGTTTTGAAGCAACACAACCAGAGGTCAGGAATATATAGACACAACGATATTCTTTGCAGCATGGTTTACAAACATCAAACAAATGGAAACAAGCACTTAAACAATCAGAAGATAAAATCAGTAGAGAAATGAGGTGTCCACCAATGCAATATTCAGTGGTTGGTAAAAAAGATAACACACATCTATATCTGTGGAAATTGTCCATAATATTAGGTGCAAAAGATATCTGTTTACCTCTAGTAAATGCAAGGATACTCTACACATGTTCTACAGAACTACACATATACAGCAATATTATTTTTACTTTCAACAACTATAAACACATATTTGCAAAGGCATATTTGGAAAGATACATATCAAATAGCTAACTATGGTGGTTTCTTAGAGGAAATGGAATTTTTATTCTTTTTTCTTTAAAGGAATAGAGACTATTTTCTGTACTTTTTTAATGTAGAAATTTTTATTTTAAAGTTTTTATTTCATTTGTTACAAATTGCTTCTGTTTTATGTTTTGGTTTTATGGCTATGAGACATGGGGGATCTTAACTTCTTGACCAGGGATCGAATGAACCCACACTCCTGTACTAAAGGCAAAGTCTTAACCACTGGACCACAAGTCTGTCATTTTAAATTTGGTTTACTTTTTGATAAACATGTATTGCTCACCTTTCCATTCTCAACTTTGATCATCAAAGTTGAGATCATCAAAGCTACCCTTTGATGGATGATATTCCATCTATCAAAACTACTTTCTGGCTGGGGCTCTAAGTTGGCATGAAGAAAACAGAGCTCAGCTGAGCTCACAGTCTTGATGTCATAAAGTTTTTTTTTTTAATTAATTAATGTATTTATTTTTTTAATATAAATTTATTTATTTTAATGGGAGGTTAATTACTTTACAATATTGTATTGGTTTTGCCATACATCAACATGAATCCACCACGGGTGTACACGTGTTCCCCATCCTCACCCCCCTCCCACCTCCCTTCCCGTACCATCCCTCTGGGTCGTCCAGTGCACCAGCCCCAAGCATCCAGTATCATGCATCAAACCTGGACTGGCAATTCGTTTCTTATATGATATTATACATGTTTCAATGCCATTCTCCCAAATCATCCCACCCTCTCCCTCTCCCATAGAGTCCAAAAGACTGTTCTATACATCTGTGTCTCTTTTGCTGTCTCGCATACAGGGTTATCGTTACCATCTTTCTAAATTCCATATATATTCGTTAGTATACTGTATTGGCGTTTTTCTTTCTGGCTTACTTCACTCTGTATAATAGGCTCCAGTTTCATCCACCTCATTAGAACTGATTCAAATGTATTCTTTTTAATGGCTGAGTAATATTCCATTGTGTATATGTACCACAGCTTTCTTACCCATTCATCTGCTGATGGACATCTAGGTTGCTTCCCTGTCCTGGCTATTATAAACAGTGCTGCGATGAACATTGGGGTACACGTGTCTCTTCAATTAATGTATTTATTTATTTATTTGGGTTGCACTGGGTCTTCATTGCTGCCTGCCGGCTTTTCCCTAGGTGCAGCAAGTGGGGGCTACTCTTCGTTGCCGTGCACAGGCTTCTCATTGCAGTTGCAGAGCACAGGTCTAGGCGCACAGGCTTCAGGAGTTGTGGCCCATGGGCTCAGTTGCTCTGTGGCGTGTGAAATCTTCCTGGACCAGGGATCAAACCTATGTCCCTTATTTTGACAAGTGGATTCTTATCCACTGTATCACCAGGGAAGTCCTCATAATGGCTTTCATCAAATGAGAACAAAGCAAGGAACAAGTCCTTTCACCCAAGGCTTTCCTATCACACACACACACACACACACACACATACATGTACACACACATGGAGCTTCTTCCCAAAAGCGTTTTACAATCCCCTTCCTTTAAGAAATGCCCCGTTCCCCTAAAACCGCACCGGTCAACCCACGACAAGTGTGAAGATTCTATCAGGAGAATGGGAGGAAGAGCTTTGTCCCCAAAGAAGCAGTGGAGGTGTCACCATTTCTTTTCTGTTGGTTTCCAGCATCTTAGGACAAACAAAATCTGCTCATTTATGCTGAACTGCTTCTCACCGTCTGGAAGCCCAAAGGCAAACAGAAGCACAATTGTGCCCACTACCCCCTCAATACAAGTGTTGTGAACAAAGAGTGTGAGAGCAAGGAGAACGGAGAGCATGGGAACTGCACTGCTAACTAACGTATAGGGCATTTCAGAGTCCAAGGCTTGACTGAGGTCCTTGGTCGGTCTTTCTGGTTGACCTCCCTGGGGACTGTCCTCCTTGGACACACACGCGTGCTGAGGAGAAGCCCTTTCCCGGGGGGCAGCCAACTTCTTGACCATGTGAGTTAGGAGCCTAGAGTTTGTCCTAGGTGTTGAGCAGCTTACAGCTATTTTGGAGTGATCTTGTAGTTTCTCTGGCAAGTAACACCCTTCTAGTAACAGCAGGCTTCTGATCTCTTTGCTTCCGATCAATTCCATGAGCTTGATAACCCAAAAGACAGAGCTTGTCTAGTCATATATCTTGCAGTTTATCTGGGGTTGAGAACGTGTGTCTCCTAGCACAGCCTTCAAAACCACAGTCACCCCTTACACCCCTACCTCTAGCCATGGGCTGGGAGACCTCTGCTTCTATCTTGGCCCCTGCAGAGACGGGGCAACATGCAGAAGTGATGAATATTTGATGCCCAAAGCTACCTCTTACCTGCTCCTTTACAAGCAGGTGATTGTCTACTTCAAATAAGCAAATATTTCACAGGAGAGGTGAGGAGGGGGACTTAGGACCCAGTCAGAGCCCAGGTTGCTCTCCTGTTAAGTCTCTCATCTCCTTGTCTCTATTCACATTAACTTTTTTTAAAACTTCTTATTTTGCATTGGGGTAAAGCCTGTTAATAATATTGTGATAGTTTCAGGTGTACTAGAGTCAGCAGAGTGACTAATGTATTCGTTCTCCCCAAATTCCTTTCCCATCCAAGCTGCCACAAAACACTGAGCAGAGTTCTCTGTGCTACGCAGTACGTCCTTGTTAATTATCCACTTTAAATATAACAGTCTATTCACACTGATTTTAGATTGAAGTAGAAATAAATATCTGCATTCACAGCCCTTTGAGACTCCAGATTACTGACAACAGTTGTCAGG
The DNA here is from genome assembly GCF_000754665.1 of Bison bison bison. NCBI lineage: Eukaryota > Metazoa > Chordata > Mammalia > Artiodactyla > Bovidae > Bison > Bison bison. The sequence continues at coordinate 9,715,289 of NW_011495033.1, read as the reverse complement.
TTTTAAAGCCCTTTCTGGGCTTCCCACTTGGCACTAGAGGTAAACAACCTGCCTGCCAAAGCAAGAGACGTAAGAGACACGGTTGGATCCCTGAGTCAGAAAGATCCCCTAGAGGAGGAAATGGCAACCCACTCCAGTATTCTTGCCTGGAGAATCCCCATGGACTGAGGAGCCTGGCAGGCTCCTGGGTTCACAAAGAGTTGGACACAACTGAGCAACTAAGCACAGCACAGCAGAGCACATACATATATCCCCTCCCTCTTAAGCCTCCCTCCAACCCACTCCCCCATTCCACCTCTCTAGGTCATCATGTTACATGAATTCTTGTTCATTTTCTTCAGGGAAGAAAGAGGCTGTGTCTTCACTGGAAAAAAAATCACTGGGTTCTCTTGGATTTGACTGACATGTCAGAAATCCAAGTCCTAACCAGTTGCTGTGGCTGAGGGGATGCATTTCATTGATCTGCTTAAGCTAATTAAGGTTGTTACTGTTCAGTCACTAACTCATGTCCGACTCTGCGATCCCAAGGACTGCAGCACACCAGGCTTCCCTGTCCTTCACTATCTCTAGGAGTTTGCTTAAACTCATGTCCATTGAGTCGATGATGGCATTCAACCATCTCATCCTCTGTTGCCTGCTTCTCCTGTCCTCAATTTTTCCCAGCATCAGGGTCCTTTTTAATGAGTCTGATCTTCACATTAGGTGGTCAAAGTATTGGAGTTTCAGCTTCAACATCAGTCCTTCCAATGAATGTTCAGGACTGATTTCCTTTAGCGTTGACTAGTTGAATCTCCTTGCAGTCCAAGGGACTCTCAGGAGTCTTCTCCAGGACCACAATTCAAAAGCATTAATTCTTTGGTGCTCAGCCTTCTTTATGGCCCAACTCTCATATCCATACATGACTACTGGAAAAACCATATCCTGGATTGTGGTTAGATGAATTTCACATAAACTTAAAACCTGAGAACTTTGCGATAGAGTGGCTTCCCAAAGGAATTGTGGGTTTCTGATATCAAGAAGGACGTAGAGTAGACGGTGGTCAGGAAAAACATGTCTTTTGTCTTTTTCCTGTCGTTTTTTTTTCTCTTTCTTGAGATAACAACACTAACACTTAAGGTGTGATAAATATGTTTTTCCTTTGCTGTCTAGATAATAAACTGTTAGTCTTCCCCCTCCAGAATGACTTAATTTTCAAGAAGATGCTGATTTGTGTATTTCCTGTTGCTCTGTAAATGACTATTACCCAAATCTGAGACATTAAGCTCTTCATGGTGGCAAAGTCACAACCCCAAAATAGGCCTAGTGTTCATTCCAGAACATGCTAAGAGGGTTAGAACTTGTCCCGCCACAAACACTACCCACCCTGCTTTGTAAAAGCAGAAGATGAGGGAAGGTGGCAATCAAGAGAACTCTCAGAATAGTGAGTCATCATTACTGAAACTGCCCATATTGAGGAAGAGAGGAGAACCCTTTATTATTAAATCGACCAAGGGTAGATGACGGGAGACACACTATCCTTGCTCCTTCTATTCTCCCTTTTTCCTGGGAACAGTATCCACAAAAAATACTGAATGGAACTGACCACCTCCCCAGTCCCAAAATGGGTCAATCTTCATCTTGGATTTTTTTTTAAGCTCATCATTAGAATGTAAGTATTTCCCATGTCATCATATTGTTTGAAAAGGTTGCCTAATAGCAAACCAAGTGAAGATACCATAATTTTCTTTACCATTTTCATATTGTAAACAATTTAAATTAGGTCTATTTTTCTTTTTCTCCTTTCAAACTTTTTTTAAAATTTATTTTTGATTGGTGGATAGTTGCTTTACAGTGCTGCACTGGTTTCTGCCTTACGACAATGTGAATCAGCCGTAAGTGTACATACATCTCCTCCCTCTTCAGCCTCCTTCCTGCCCCGCCCCCATCTCACCCCTCGGGTCATCACAGAGCACCAGGCTGAGCTCCCTGTGCTACTCAGCATCTTCTCACTAGTTAGCGATTTCACACACCGTAGTGCGTATATGTCAGTGCTATTCTCTCAACTCGTCCCCCCCTCTCCTTTCTCTGCTGTGTCCACAGTCCATTCTCTACCTCTGTGTCCATATTCCTGCCCTGCAAATAAGTTCATCAGTACTATTTTTCTAGCTTCCATATATATGCATTAATGTAGGATATTTTTCTCTTTCTGACTAGGTCTAATTTTAAATTGTTCTCAATATGCTGGGGACAAAATATTCTTATGCATAAACTTTTTTTCCATATTTAAATGTATGTTTTCATTTTTTTAATTAATTAATTTATTTTAATTGGAGGATAATTTACTCTGCAATATTGTGATTTTTTTTTTTGCCATCCATCAACATGAATCAAAAGAGAAATTAACAGTAACACAATAATTGTTGGGGACTTTAAAACCCCACTCACACCTATGGACAGATCAACCAAACAAAAAATTAGCAAGGAAACACAAGCTTTACATTATACAATGGACCAGTTGGACCTAATTGATATCTACAGGGCTTTTCACCCCAAAATATTAGATTTCACCTTTTTCTCAAGTGCACATGGAATATTCTCCAGCATAGATCACATCCCGGGGTACAAATCTAGCCTTGGTAAATTTAAAAAATTAAATGGGTTTACATAGGAAATTTATTCCTCAACATGGATTATCTTGGTCAAAGTTTAAGATCATTTTAAGGTTCCTTATGTATGTTAGCCAGAGAAGGCAATGGCACCCCACTCCAGTACTCTTGCCTGGAAAATCCATGGATGGAGGAGCTTGGAAGGCTGTAGTCCATGGGGTCGCTAAGAGTCGGACACGACTGACTTCACTTTCACTTTTTACTTTCATGCATTGGAGAAGGAAATGGCAACCCACTCCAGTGTTCTTGCCTGGAGAATCCCAGGGATGGGGGAGCCTGGTGGGCTGCTGTCTATGGGGTCACACAGGGTTGGACACAACTGAAGCAACTTAGCAGCAGCAGCAGCAGCATGTATGTTAGCACCATTCCCAGATGATGCTAGTGGTAAAGAAATTCACCTGCCAATGCAGGAGATGCAAGAGAAGCGGGTTGGATCCCTGGGTCAGGAAGATCCCCTGGAGTAGGAAATGGCAACCCACTTCAGTATTCTTGCCTGAAAAGTTCCATGGACAGAGGAGCCTGGCAGGCTACAGTCCATGGGGCCACAGAGAGTCGGACATGACTGAGTGACTGAACATATACATACATACGTAACATGTTTTTGCTTTGTGCGTATTGAGGCCCTTGATAAGCCTCTCTTGAACTAGTGAGTGTCTGAAAGGCGTCCCACCCTCTCATCATTCCTGCAGCCCAATTTGGGATCATGCAACTCTGTCTACCTGGGTGTGGTTTAAAGTGAGGCGTGCTGCTCAAGACTCATGGAGTCACTGCAAAGGCCACGTCTTTGCCGTGAGAACAGCTGTGGAATAACAAAAGTTTCTGCTGGGGGAAACTATGACTGCAGGGCTTCTAATGAGAAGGAACCAACTAAGTGTGGTCCCAGGATGACACCCATCTCTCACCTCCTCTCGCTGTGGAAACCACTTCCCTGTAAACAGCCCAAATTAAGTGAGCACTTGAACTATTCTTGCAAATACCCTGAGCCCTGTGGTTACCCAAGACCCCTCTTGCATATACAAGTCAACAAAGCACCACTGTGCTTAATAACTTCCTCTCTCGTCACCCCCAGTTTCTATCTCCCCATAGCCCGTGGCTTAGGTCTTAAGAGTAGGGGACATCGCTTGGCCCCCAGAAGGGGGCAACAGCAAGTAGTTCTGGCCCTCACTGCCCCCTCACCATGGCCCTCTGTTCCCAGGCCTCCTCTTGTGGGTGTCCTCCTGCTGCCCTTTGCTGTTGACCTCCAGGTCCTGGCTCAGGTCAGACCACATCACCAAAGCCCTACGTACAGAGGTACCAAATGAAATACAGGACGTCCCAGTGGATTTTCAAAATGCCTTGGGCTATCTGTTTAGAGGGGCTTTTCTTTCTGGAGGAGCTGTAGATTTCTATTCTATACAATTCTATACACCCAGAAGATGGGGTGGGGGCTTGTCCTATTGTGGGACTGGGAAAATTGAGTGGGTTTTCAACAGGAGGCGGAATCCAGGCTCAGTTGCTTCCCAGTCATCAGCTGAGTAGTAAAGTCACCTCATTGCTACTTTATAGGTGATTTACAGAGTTAGCCTCTCACTGGAAAAATCTTTTCTTAGACCAGGAAAAATCTCTTCTTATATCAGATTGAAAGTGAAAGTGGTAATCACTCAGTCGTGTCCAACTCTTTGGGACCCCATAGACTATAGCTCACCAGGCTCCTCTGTCCATGGGATTCTCCAGTCAAGCATACTGGAGTGGGTTGCCACTCCCTTCTCCAGGGGATCTTCCTGACCCAGGGATCGAACTCAGACCTCCTGCATTGCAGGAAGATTCTTTACCATCTGAGCCACCAAGGAAGCCCCAAACAGAACTGCAACAAGAGGCAGGCCATTCAGTTAGCTGTCTTCCCTGCAGAGGGAGATAGAGACCAAACCTAAGATTCCAAGATGGTGACTTAGGGAGATCCTGAATGTACCGCTTCCCTCAGACACACTGAATCTATAGGTACATATTGAACAATTTCCTCTGCAAAAAGACCTGAAAACTAGCTGAGCAGCTACTTCACATCAGCAAACAGGAAAAGAGCCACAGTGAACAGCACAGCAAGATGAGGACTAAAAAGACCTTGTGCCCACCTCCTCTCACAGGAACACCAAAATTACAACTATTTACAGAACGCCTATCAATGAAAAAGACTGGAACTTACCAAAAAAGATCTTCTGCAACTATATATATAAAGAAGGAACCACGACAAGACAGGAAGGGAGGAGTCACGGTACAGTCAAGATGGGCACCCAGGTGGACAACCCACAAACAGGAGGAGAATTACAATTACAGAGGTTCTCCCCAAGGAGGGAAGGGTCTGAGCCCCACCTCAGGCTCCCTAGGCCAGCAGTCCTGGGCCGGGAAGATGAGACCCCAGAATGTTTGTCTTTGAAGGCCCATGGGCTTACTTTTGGGAGTCCCAGAGAGCTGTGGGAAATAGAGTCTCCACTTTTAAAGGAGACTCTTTTTGGCACACAAAAGTCTCACCTGTTTCAGGATCAGAGCAGAAGCAGTCCTTTGACAGTAGCCTGAGGCAGACCTACCTGCTTATCTTGGAGAGTCTCCCAGAGACGCAGGAGGCAACTGCAGCTCACCCTGGGGACACAGACGCTGGCAGCAGCCATTTGGGGGAGTCCATTCTACCTGGACTGCTGCTGGTAAGTAACATTTTGGAATCTTCCCTCCAGCCTATTAGCCTTAGGATCCAGCCCCATCCATACCCACCAGCCCATAGGCATCAGTACTGGGACATCTCAGGCCAAGCTACTAACTGGGCAAGGATGCAGCCCCACTTACCATCAGATAGGCTGCCTTAAGACTGCCTGAGCACATGGCCGTCTCTGAACATGGCCCTGCCCACCAGAGGGCCCAGGACCTAGCCCTACACACCAGTGAGCAGGCGCCAAGTCTGGGACCCCCAGAGTCCTATAGCCAGAGACCCCGGAACCCAGCTCCACCCCACAGTGGGCAGGCAATAGCCTCAGAATCCCCAGCCCCTCCCTCCAGTAAGCCTGTTCTAGACCTGTCTCACCCACCAATGGGTTAACACAAGCCCCCGGAAAACCTCAGCCCTGGGCCTGTGGGTTCAGCCCTGGGCCTGTGGGTCCAGCCCACTCACCAGCAGGCCAGCACCAGACCTCAGACCAGCTGGGCCCTGGCCCCGCCCACCAGAGAGCCGGCCCTAAACTCAGCACCAGCCTTACCCACCAGTGGGCCAACATCAGCCCGGGGACTGACCAGCCTCCGGCCCTGCCCCCAGCATAGCCACACAAGCCTCAGGATACCCTAGACTCCACAGCCAGCTGTGTCAGAATTCAGTTGCACCCACCAGCACTCAGACTCCAGTTCTGGAACTCTTGGACCTGCAGCCAGACCCGAGGACCCAACTCTGTCCACTTGTGGGCAACCACTAGCCCTAGGATCTGAATTCACCCACTAGTGGGTGGGCACCAGCCTGGGGACCTCCTGCACCCCAACTTTTCCCACGAGTGAGCCAGCATTAACACCAGGGTCCCCCAGCCAGACTGACACTTGACTCTGCCCTATGACTGGGCCCCACCAAGAACTGACTGTCAACCTCTACACAAGGCAGGGCCTAGCAATCAACAGACCAGGAGCCAACTAAGCCTGCTAGACTACCACCGCTACTGACTGGTAGCCCACCACAACAGGAGGATCCAAGCAGCCCATATAGGGGAAATCCCTATAGAACATAGCTCTAGTGAGCACAGCGGGTGTGCTATGGGGACTCCTGGGACATCTACAAAAGGCCACTTCTTCAAGGTCAGGAAACATAACCAACTTACCAGATACGTGGAAATAAGATTAGCAAGGTAGACAAAGTGAGGTGAAAATGGAACATATTCCAAATGAAGGAACAAGATACAATTTCAGAAGAAGAAAGTGAAGTGGAGATAGCCGATCTACTCAAGAAATAGTTCAAGGTCATGATTGTAAAGATGATCAAAGAGCTTAGGAGAAGAAGGGACAAACAGAGGGAGAAGTTAGAAGTTTTACCAAAGAGAAAATGTAAAGAACAACCAGAGATAAAGAATACAATAGCTGAAATGAAAACTACACTAGAAGGAAGCAGCAATAGACTAAATGATACACAGGAATGAATCAGCCATCCGGAAGAGAGTGGTGGAAATCACTGAGGATGAACAGAAAAAAAGAATAAAGAGAAGAGTTTAAGAGACCTCCAGAGCAACATCAAGCACAATCACATGTGCATTATACGCGTCCCAGAAGGAGACAGAGAAAGAAAAGGGCAGAGAACATGTGTGTTCAGTGACTCGGTCGTGTCTGACTCTTTGTGACCCCAGGGACTGTAGCCTGCCAGGCTCTTCTGTCCATGGGATTCTCCAAGCAAGAATACTGGAGTATGTTGCCATTTCCTTCTCCAGGGGAACTTCCTGAACCAGGGATCGAACCTGTGTCTCTTGCATTGGCAGGTGGGTTTGTTACCACTAGCGCCACCCAGGAAGTACCACAGATAACATATCTGAAGACATAATAGCTGAAAACTTCCCTAACCTGGGAAAGGAAATGGACACCCGAGTCCAGGAATCACAGAGTCTCAAACAGGATCAGCCCAAAGAGAACCACATCATAACACATTGTAATTGAAATGGCAAAAATTAAAGAGAATATTAAAAGCAGCATTGACAAAGCAAAAAGTTAATCACAAGGGAACTCCCATAGGCTTTCAGAGGACTTCTCAGCAGAAACTCCACGGGCCAGAAAGGAGTGGAATAATACATTTAAAATGATGAAAGGGGAAAATCTACAACCAAGAATCACTCTACCTGACAGTCTTTCATTTGGATTTGATGCAGAGATCAAGTTTTACAGACAAGCAAAAGCTAAAAGAGTTTAATGCCACCAAACCAGCTTTACAAGAAATGTTAAAGGGACATCTGTAAGTGAAAAGGCCATAACTAGAAGCATGAAAACCGTGAAAGGAAAAGGCTTATCAGTAAATTAACCATGCACAAAGCTAGTTATTGTTGTTTAGTCGCTAAACTGTGTCTGACTCTTTTGCAGTGCCATAGATTGTAGCCCACCAGGCTCCTCTGTCTATGGGATTTCCCAGGCAAGAATACTGGAGTGGGCTGCCATTTCCTTCTCCAAGGGATCTTCCCAACCCAGGGACTGAACCCATGTCTCTTGCATTGGCAGGTGGATTCTTTACCACCAAGCCACCAGGGAAGCCTCTACTAAGCTAGTAGGAAGGTTAAAAGACAGAAGTAGTAAAATCATCCATATCCACAATAAGCAGTTTAAGGCATAAACAAAACAATTAGATGTAAAATATGATATCAAGATCAGTAATCATGAAGGGAAGAGGATAAAAATGGAGGGTTGCTAAAATGTGCTTGAAACTAAGAGATCAGCAACCTATAATATATATATATAGATTGCTATTTATAAACCTCAGAGTAACCACAAAATCTATAATACACACACACACACACACACACAAACTACTAGACCTCATCATTGAATTCAGTAAAGTTGCAGGATACAAAATTAATATACAGAAATCTGTTGCATGTCTATACACTAATAATGGACTATTAGAAAGAAATTAAGGAAGCAATTCCACTTACAATTGCATCAGAAAGAATACGATCCCTAGGAATAAACCTACCTAAGAAAGTAGAAGATCTGTATTTGGAAAACTGTAAGACGCTGATGAAAGACATCGAAGACAACACAAACAGATGAAAAGATACCATGTTATTAATGATTAATTGGAAAAATTAATATTGTTAAAATGACCATGTTACCCAAGGCATTATGCAGATTCAAGGCAATCCCTATGAAAATACCAATGGCAATTTTGACAGAACTAGAACAAATATTTTTAAAATTACATAGAAAAAATTAAGTCTCGGAATAGCCAAAGGAATCTTGAGAAAGAACAGAGCTGAAGGAATCACACTCCCTGTCTTCAGACTATACTACATCACTACAATAGTCGAAGTAATATGATCCTGGTCAAAAGCAGACACAAAGATCCATGAAACAGAACTGGGAGCTCAGAAATAAATGAATACACTTATATTCAATTTAATCTATGACAAAGGAGGCAAGAATGGAGAAAAGATTGTCTCTTCAGTAAGTGGTACTAGGGAAACTGGACAACTACATGTAAAAGAAGGAAATTAGAACATTTTCTCACACCATATACAAAAATAAACTCAAAATGGATTAGAGACCTAAATATAAGACTGGAAACCATAAAACTACCCTTTCTGAAAGAATGTGTGGGGTCTGGCTGCTTGCTGCTCAAAAGCCAATAAACAGGCCAGGTTGGTGGAAAGGAAAGTTTGCTTTATTTCAGAATAAAGTAGGGGCGTGGGAAGTGAAGGTGAGCATCTGTCCAAAGGCCAGCTCTCCCCTCACTGGCAACCAGCGGGGCAAGAGCTCTCATAGACAGGAGAGGGCTGCAAAGCAGCTCCGTCAGCTCTAACAGTCATCTTCAAATTGCTCATCAGGGGTCTGCCAGCATCATCTTGGTTGTTTCAGGTACAGTTAACCTTCTGTTCCAGGGTCTGCTTTTTCCCATTTCTTCGAGGCCAGCTCTCGGAGTTGTGGCAGCTTATGTCATAGATACAGTCTGGTCATTATCTAGTTAACTTCTTTGGTATCTATAGGACAGCTTCCAGGATATGGCTCAGAAGATTATCTACAGCCCTTGAGAAGGAACCAAAGGTCCTTGACTATGCTCGATGACTACGTTATTAATTTTTGGTCTCCTTTGGCTGTTTTCCTTTGTTTCTGCATTTCTCACTTCTCTGATTAAACTTATTCTTTGCCTAAAATTTTCCACAGACTACAGGCAGGGTGGCGGGGGAGGGGAAGGTCAAAGACCACAGGGCCCTGCTCTGTTTCCCTACAAGAAGAGAACAGAGGCAGAGCACTCTTTGACATAAACCATAGCAATATTTTTTGGGATCTGTCTCCTTCAGCAAAGGAAACAAAGCCAAAAATAAACAAATGGGACTTGATTAAACTTAGAAGTTTTTGCACAGCAAAGGAAACTCTCAGCAGAATGAAAGGATAACCTACAAAATGGAAGAAAGTATTTGCAAGTGATATGACTGGTAAAGAGTTAATACTCAAAACATATAAACAGCCCATGAAACTCAACAATAAACAAACAACCCAATTAAAAAATGAGCAGAAAATACTAATAGGCATTTTTCCAGGAAGACATCAGATGGCCTACAGGAACATAAAAAGACATTCAACATTGCTAATTGTCAGGAATGTAAATCAAAACCACAATGAGTTATCACCTCAAACTGGTCAGAATGGCTATGTTCAAATAGACCACAAGTAACAAATTTTGGTGAGGATATGGAGAAAAGGAGACCCTTGAACACTGTTGGTGGGATTGAAAATTGATGCAGTCACTGTGGAAAATAGTATGGGGGTTCCTCAAAAAACAAAACTAGAACTACCATACCATCCAACAATTCCACTCCTGGGTATACATCAGGAAAAAGAGAAAACACTAATCTGAAAAGATACATGCAACCCAGTGTTCATAGCAGCTTTATTTACAATTGCCAAGGCATGAAAACAACCCAACTGCCCTCAGTCTTTAAATAGATGAATGGATAAGAGTAGGTGGTTATATACATACAAGGAAATGTTACTCAACCATTAAAAAAGAATGAAATTTTGCCAATTGCAATAACATGGATGAACTTGGAAGGCATGATGCTTAGTAAAATAAGTCAGACAAAGAAAAACAAATACTGTGTGTTATTACTTACGTATGGGATATAACAAATAAATCAGTAAATAGTAAGGAAAGGAAACAGACTCACAGATATAAAGAACTATTAGTCACCAGTGGGGAGTGGGAGCAGAGGAGGAGCAAGATGAGGGAGACGATGAAGAGATGCAAGCTACATGTAATGAGATGCAACTATATGTGAAATAAATAAGCTGCAGGTATACACAGCATAGAGAATGCAACCGATATGTTACAGTAGCTACATGCTTGCTAGGTCGCTTCAGTCGTGTCCGACTCTGTGCAACCCTATGGACTGTAGCCCGCCAGGCTCCTCTTGCCTCTCCAGACAAGAATACTGGAGTGGGTTGCCAATTCCTCCTCCAGGGGATCTTCCCAACCCTGGGATCAAACCTGCGTCTCTTATATTTCCTGCATTGGCAGGCAGATTCTTTACCACTAGCACAGCCTGGGAAGCCCCATAATAGCTATAAATGGAGTATAATTTATACCAATTTTGAATCACCACGTTGCTCATCTGAAACTAATGCAGTATTGTAAAAAAAAAAATCTCAATTTTTTTTTTTTTTTCCAAAGTGCCTCATGAGAGGGGGATAGGAGAGTCTGAAATGTGGTCTGGCCGTTAATCTCAACCTCAGCGTGACCACCCACAGTCAGGAGGGAACACACAAACCAGGAGCTTCTCCCCAGGAAGCAAAGGACTTGCAACCCAACAACTGAGAACTTTTACCTGAAAAGTTCTTCGCCCGACTTTTAAGAACAGCCCTTGAGAAATGAGCTCTCTAAACATCTGGCTTCGAAAACCAATGGGGCATGTGTCCACGAGACCCAAAGGGCTGTAGCAAACTGAGAAATGCCTCTTAAGGGGCTCCTGAGGCAAGCTCACTTGCCCCAGGAACCAGCACAGAAGCGCCAGGCTTGATGACAAAGACTCACATTCACTCATCGTAAAGCAGCGGCCTGAGGGGCCGGCCGCTGGGATAGTCTCCAGGAATGGGCATGGTAGAACCATTTTGCTCTTTTCCTGCTCTCTACCAAAGCCAGTTGTCAGCACTGGGTTTTTTGTGGTGGTGGTGATGGTTTTGTTTTTTCCTCCGCCCAG
>NW_011495033.1:9702171-9703635 GCF_000754665.1 Bison bison bison | reverse complement strand
CCCATGACATCTTTATCCTCCAAGCAGTGGGCACTGTCTTTGTGTTCATCCCCGCCACACTCCAGGACATGTGCGTCCCTCAGAGAAGGGCTTTTACACACACCTGGAGGAGCAAGATGAGGCCCAAGTTTTTCCATCTGGTGTCTGGGCTTTGCAGCTGCTTCCGGGGGATGCCTAGTGAACGCCTGACTCCAGTGGCCACAGGGGCTTGCATTCCTGGGTCCGTCCGGACTGTAACAATCAGGGAAAACAGGCTACCAGCCTCAGGGCACGGCATGAACAGCACGCTGAAACAGAGCAGCCTCTCTGTGAAACAGGCCTGTTGGCGTCCCCTTGTGCCCCAGCCTGAGGGCCGGGCTTTAGGTTTGAAACACATCTAGAGGCAACATACCCCTGAAAGTTAAAACTGGAAGACGATTTTGCAAAATAATGATTCTTTTATAAAATGCTAGCACTTAGTGCATCATCTATATGATTCAGGTAAATTCATTCTTGTTATATATTCATGCACTGAAGTCTGTGCTGTGTGCTGTGCTTAGTCGCTCAGTCGAGTCTGACTCTCTGTGACCCTGTGATCGGTAGCCCACCAGGCTCCTCTGTCCACGGGATTCTCCAGGCAAGGATACTGGAGTGGATTGCCATTCCCTTCTCCAGGGGATCTTCCTGACCCAGGGATCAAACCCAGGTCTCCTGCATTGCAGGCAGATTCTTTACCATCTGAGTCACCAGGGAAGCCCAAGAATTATATATCGTTCTTTAAATCCTAACAATTCCACCAAGAGCAAAGTATCCCCGTTTGATAGAAGTAAACATGTTGTTGGATCAGAGAATTGAAACAATTCACCCACTGTCATGTAGCTAATAAATAGTATAACTGAAATACAAACCAATATCAGCATTTCTCCAAGCAGCTCAGAACCATCTGGCAAGATTGTTTAAAATAGTCACAATCAGAATTTCTTGAATTTGGACCAAGGAATCTAGATTTTTTTCCCCAAATTCCCAAGTGATTTACATGAAGCCAAAAAACCAAAAACCACAGAATTAGTCAATAGAATTTACCACTCTTCTTAATAAGATGCATGTGGCAATAGACATGTTACCTGAATATGATTTTCTTAGAATCCATGGAGCCACAAAATCAATGGCTAACATCAGAGAAGAAAAAAATAATCAGCTGATATAGGCAACAAGACTTCCAGACAAATGATTTATTAGATCAATTATCTAGATCAGGTTTGCTGCTGCTGCTGTTAAGTTGCTTCAGTCGTGTCCGACTCTGTGCGACCCCATAGACGGCAGCCCACCAGGCTCCCCTGTCCCTGGGATTCTCCAGGCAAGAACACTGGAGTGGGTTGCCATTTCCTTCTCCAAGGCATGAAAGTGAAAAGTGAAAGTGAAGTCGCTCGGTCGTGTCCGACTCTTAGCGACCCCAAGGACTGTAGCCCACCAGGCTCCTCCGTC
>NW_011495033.1:9701172-9702071 GCF_000754665.1 Bison bison bison | reverse complement strand
GGTGGTCCAGTGGTTAAGACTCCAAGCTTCCACTGCAGAGGCCACCAGCTTGATCCCTGGTTGGGGAACCAAGATCCCTATATGCCATGTGTCATGGCCAAAAAAAAAGAAATCCAACACGATATCTGTCTTAACAAATAACATTTCAGAGGAACACAACCATATCCATTCCATTCCATAGAGTCTGTGGGTGCTTTCCCACTACTATGGCAGAGCTAAATAATTGCCACTGAGACTGTATGCCTGCAAAGCCCAAAACATTTACTATCTGACCCTTCATGGAAAACTTTCCTGAGTCCTGGCCTAGATTATGTTTTTAAGAATAAGAAAGTTAGACTAAATCAGAGTCTCTGTTGTAAAATTCAAGAGGGAGAAATTCTACATGCTTATGAGAAATGCAAATGTATATTACTTTTTTTTTTTTTGTATATTACTTTTTGTTAAGCCCTACTCACTTTGTTTTGTTTTAAAATCTCTGTTTTCCCAGGTGGCATGAGTGGTTTAAAAAAAAAAAAAAAAACCCCCCCTGCCAATGCAGGAGACACAAGAGACGAGGGTTCAGTTCCTGGGTCAGGAAGATCCCCTGGAGGAGGGCGTGGCAAACCCACTCCAGTATTCTTGCCTGGAGAATCTCGTGGACAGACAAGCCTGAGGCTACAGTCCTCAGGGTCACAGAGTCAGACACGACTGAAGCAACTTAACACTAGCACTTTTTTTTTTAGTATTAAAAAGTGGAATTTTGATGGTCAGGGTTTTTGAAGCATAATGACAGTTTCTAGCAGATTTTAAAATGTACAAACCCTTCAATCTATCTTATTTCGAGGAATCTATTTCAAGAAACACCACGTAAAGATATAAAGGTGTCGGCACACAGTTCTTTGCAGACCTGTTAGTGAAAG
>NW_011495033.1:9694087-9701072 GCF_000754665.1 Bison bison bison | reverse complement strand
AGTGAAAGCAATGAAAGAGAAACAAATTCATCAAAAAAAAAGAGAGAGAGACAATAGTCTAAAACATCATAGTACATGGACTTCCCTAGTGGCACAGTGGCTAAGAATCTGACTGCCAATGCAGGGGACAAGGGTTCAATCCTGGTCTGGGAGGACCCCACATGCCAAGGAGCGACTAAGCCTGCGAGCCTCAACTCCTGAGAGCCTGTGTGCTGCACCTACTGAAGCCCATACGCTTCACCCATAAGCCTAGAGCCCACGCTCCACAACCAGAGAAACCACGGCAGTGAGAAGCCTGTGCACCACGATGAAGAGAAGCCCCCGATGGCTCCAACTAGAGAAAGCCTGCTCTCAGCAACAAAGACCCAGCGCAGCCAAAAACAAACTAACAAAAAACCAGTGCACAAGCGTTCTAAATGTTAAAAATACCATAGTACACCCACATAATACATATGAAACCCTTGAAAAGGAAGAAGTATTGCTATGAATGTGCTGAGATGAAAAGATATCAATGGTATTAATTTAAAACTCTGAATATGGAATATACCTTTCATTTCGGCAGCTGTAAGTACCCGCGTAGACTGCAAGTTCACACTGGTCAGGAGTTCCTTGGTGGCCCAGTGGTTAGGACTCGGCTCTTACTGCCAAGAACATAGGTTCAGTCTCTGGGGAACTAAGATCCCACTAGCCACCTGGTGTATCCAGAAAAAAGTTCACCTTGGAAGGCCCCCTTTCATTGGTTAACCTCTTGTTGAGAGTAACTGGCAGAGACGTTAGCGCTCCCTAAACATTAATAGCCTATGTGTTTCCCTGCATTGCAGACGAATTGGTCTCTTGTGACTACTTCTGGTCAATGGACTATAAGCAGAGGTGATGTGTGTCCCTTCTGGGCCAGGACAGTTAAAAGCAGTATGGCTTTTCTGTCTCCTTTCTCATTCCAGAATCGATAGCTACAGGATGGAAGCAGCCTGGATTCCTGCATCACCACCTAGAGGCAAGCTACTCTGGGGTCAGCACTACTCCAAGTGTGGTTCATGGACCAGCACCATCAGCATCACCGGAAAGCCCATGAGAAAAGCAGAGCTGAGCCAGACCCCAGACACGCAGCATCAGAGTCTCTCACGTGGGGACCAGGACTCTGTGCTTAGACAGGCCCTCCACTGGCTCTGGCGCACACTCAGTTTTGAGAACCAGCAACCTGACCTACGTCAGATCTGGTGCTAGTGAGAAACTTTTATTTTGTTAATCCATTGAGGGGTTGTTAGTCAGCTATAGCCTGTCCTATCCTAACTGCCTTATCCTATACTTTGGCCACCTGATGCAAAGAACTGACTCATTGGAAAAGACCCTGGTGTTGGGAAAGATTAAAGGCAGGAGGAGAAGGGGATGACAGAGGATGAGATGGCTGGATGGCATCACCAACCTGATTGATATGAGTTTGAGCAGTCTTCGGGAGTTGGTGATGGACAGGGAGGCCTGGCGTGCTGCGGTTCATGGGGTCACAAAGAGTTGGACATGACTGAGCGACTGAACTGAACGGAACTGAACTGATCCTAACGGTTACAGAAAATAAACATAAAATGCTGAACTTTTCTTCCACCAACCTTAACATCATTTGGGCAGATTCCATAACCTTCTGGCCACATTCAGTAATTAAAATTCTTTTAGTTTAAAACTCCAATTCAAATTTGATCTCATTTCCACTTCTCACCCCCTCCACTCCTTCCACTTGTGCAAATCAGGCTTAGAGGTTTTGGAGCAAGATGAGGCTTTAGGTGGTCCTGGACCCCTTCCCCTCCTGTCTTTTAAAGGCCTAATTCTTCTGGTGTGTTGGGGAGAAGGCGTCTATGTGGGGTGATAATGGAGTAAAGAGAACTTCTTGTAAATGTTCACAGATGTAGTCCCTGTTCCCTTCTGCTTGTCTTCTCTGCCTCTCTTTTTAATGCCAACAAGCCACTGATGCTCTCTTGGGCAGCACATGCATTTCTTTGCATGGAGGGGGTTCTGTGGCTCCTTTCTTTGCCTAGTTCCCTGATGTTGACACCCCAATTTTGCCTGCATCCTTCACCTCTCCCTCCACCCACCCCACTCATAGCACACCCGGGCCGTTGCTAGCCTGAGGACATTAAGAAAAGGCTCCCTCTTGGAGCACACCTGGCCCTGTGTTGGGTGTAAGACTGTCTAGGTGGCATGCAGACTGGATTTCAGCATCCGTTGCCCACACAGTCAGGGACCTTTATGGATATCAACCCTGAGACCATCTCACCAGCACATGTCACTGGAGACCCTTCAAGCCGTAGACCTACTATTGTTAGGATGACGATTTTGAGAGTCAAAGAGGATACTGTTAGTAATATTCTAGCATAACCAGCAAAAATGGGGTCTTCTTCAGATGAGGTGGGATATATAATTCCCCAATCTGTGTAGTGTCAATGAGAAGAATGCTCAAGCTCCAGAACCTTCCATATGCACTGCCATATTTAAAACAGATAACCAACAAGGACCTACTGCATGGCACAGTTATATGTTATATGTTCTGCTCAATGTTATATGGCAGGCAAGATGGGAGGGTGGTTTGGGGCAGAATGGATACATGTAATACATGTATGGCTGAATCCTTTTGCTGTCCACCTGATACCATCACAACACTGTTAATCAGCTATAGCCCAATATATAGCCCGATACAAAATTCAAAGCTTTTTTTGAGGGGAAAAAAAAAGCTCCAGAACCTTCCACAAGTTGGTTTGACAAAGAGGAAATTCACTCCATGTGATGGGAGCATGGCTGCCCCCACACTCCTTTCTCTGCCCTGTCTCTTATGTCAGTTTCTTTTCTCCCACTCAGTCTGACTCAGGAAGGGGACAAGTTCATTCTACATCCACAGGAAGAAGCAAGAGTGGCCCACCTGCTGGGTTCCACCCTTTGTGAGGAGAGATCGTTACCTCTTTCCTTGAAACCACATGAAGGTGTTTCAAGGCAGGCTGGTGGGGACTGCAAGCAAGCTGGCTACAGTTGATGTCCTAGGAGGAAGCTCTCAAATTGAAGGGAGATCAGAAGTTCAGAAAGGAACATGGTTTGTGGTGATACTTTAAGGACCACTGGATCAAGTTGGCTTTTTTCCTTTTTTTTTTCTGGATCAAGTTTTGCCTGAAGGTAATCTACTTCTTGTAACTTTAGTTATGCAAACTATTAATAACAAGTTCCGAGTATCATCAGTTAAGTCAGATGGAGCCAGCTTTTCTGATTTGCTGTTGTTCAGTCCCTCAGTCATGTTCGACTTTTTGCAAACCCATGGACTGCAGCACCCCAGACTTCCCTGTCCTTCATTATCTCCCGGAGCTTGCTCAAACTTGCACCAACCCGTTGAGTTGGTGATGCAACCCAACCATCTCATCCTCTGTCATCCCGAGCTGACATATTTATGAGGTGTTTTTTTTGTTTGTTTTTTGTTTTTTATTTTTATTTTTTAATTTTATTTTATTTTTAAACTTTACATAATTGTATTAGTTTTGCCAAATATCAAAATGAATCCGCCACAGGTATACATGACATAGACGGCAGTGCTGCAAGCAGCAGATCGCAAAAGTGACCTTGGCTGAGGGCAGTAGCTGAGGTCAAAGTCAGGGAGGACATCTCTAACCAGCACGACAGCTGGTCAAGATGAGAATCTGCCTACCAAGTTTGCATCAAAAAGGAAAATGCAGAATGTTGAAGACTGATTGCTTCATGTTACATCAGCAAAGCCCTCTAAGAAAGAGACTAATTCACCTTGAAACTGGCCCCTCCTCCGATAGCAGAGAAGGAAAAAAAAATTAGTTTGCTTAAGAGAAACCCTTTCTGCTTGCTGGTTGAGAAATCAGTCATCTGGAAAAGCAGAATTCTCCCCTCCAAGCTAAGGTTAGTATCAGCAGAAATGACAGGATGGGAGACTAGAAAGGACAAAAAGTGGAATCCTTAAACAGCCCGGTTCATCCTGTTCTCAGACCCCTCCTCTAAGAAATTCATCCTGTGAACGAAACCAACCCTCGTGTTCCCTGTGAGGAGGTGGGCTTGTGGGAGCTGATCAGGGCAACTTCCCCGCCTGTGGCATCGTTTCATCAGCAGAGGGCAGTGTGGAGCCCAGAGCCAGTTACATGGGGGAGAGGCTGTGGTGGCAAAAACGGAGGCCCAGAGCTCCCAGCACTGTGAGAGAGGAGGAGTCTTAAATCCCTGTTCTAAAAGTAACAGTAGCTGACAGATTTTCTGCTAATTAACCATCCAACGGACTTGACCAAAAAACAGATCAGAAGCCTTGAAAAACTGGAAGGGAGTTGTATTTCCTCTGAAACCCCAAGACCAGCCAAAAACAGGTTATGACTACACTCCAACATCGGTTCTCAAACTAGCTGTACATTAACATTTTAAAATTACTGACGCCCAGGTTTCACCTAGACCTCACTAAATCCTTAACTTTGGAGGCAAGCTCCTGGCAATGAAGTTTTTAGAAAGCTCCCCCTGGACTTGTCTGGTAGTCCGGTGGTTTAGAATCCACCTACCAATGCAGGGAACACAGGCTTGATCCCTGGTTCAGAAAGAGTCCACTTGCTAAGGAGCAACTAAGCCCGTTTGCCACAACTATTGAGCACAAGGTCTAGAGTCTACATGCCACAGCTAGTGAAGCCCGTGCACGAAAGTGAGAGGAACCACCTCAGTGAGAGGAGCTTCCCAGTGGCGCTAGTGGTAAAGAACCCTCCTGCCAATGCAGGAGACATAAGAGACGAGGGTTCAATCCCTGGGTCAGGAAGATCCCCTGGAGGAGGGCGTGGCAACCCACTCCAGTATTCTTGCCTGGAGAATCCCATGGACAGAGGAGCCTGGTGGGCTACAGTCCATGGGGTTGCAAAGAGTCGGACGCGACTGAAGTGACTTAGCAGGAGGCAGGCACCTCGGTGAGAAGCCTGTGCACTGCAACAAAGACCCAGTGCAGCTAAAATTAATTAATTAAAAAGTATAAAGCTCCCCCAAATGATTCTAATGTGAATTCGAGGTTGAAAAGCACTACTCTGCCTTCAAACCAACCCTGGGTTACTCAACTCTAACAGGAAATAGGCAGCCTTTATGAGAGATGTGCACCCCAAGTAGTGTTACCAGGTGAAAGACAGGAATGCCAGTTAAAACTGAATTTCAGATACACAACACATAATTTTTGTATAAGCATGTCTCAGCATTGCATGGGACATGCTTATATTAAAGAATTCTTCCCCCTATAATTATATGTAACTGACCACTCTAGCTCCCAAACCTCAGCTCAGATGTGGCTTGAAGGACATTCCCCCACAAAGCAGAGTGCAGAACAATGGAGAAGGTGAGCAAAGCTCTCAGTCAACTGGCGGGTAGGGGATCCTTGCTAGACTGCAGGCAGGGTTGGCTAGACTGTCACCAAGGCAAACACTCAGCACAGCACTACTGTAAGCACTTAGCATCAAACCCAGCACCCAGTAAACCCTCAATAAGAGTTAGCCATCATTTTGAGGAAATTATTCATGAAAACACATTTGTGTGTACAAATACACATCACCTTGGTATTCATTTAAGTAGGAAAACTTCCTAGACTATATCAATTATGATTTGGTTGTAAAATAATGTGTTAGGGCTTCCCTGGTGGTTCAGTAGTTAACAATCTGCCTTCCAATGCAGGGGCCTCGAGTTCCTTCCCTAGTCAGGGGACTAAGACGGCACCTGCCAGGGGTTAACTAAGCCCTGGTACCTCAACTAAAGAGCCCTTGTGCTGTAACTAAGACCCAACACAGTTAAAAATATAAACAATTTTTAATATAGATAAATGAAAATCTTTTTACTTAAAATTATTTTTTAATTAAAAAAAAAAGTGTCAGTTTCAACTTTCCAGGACAGCATCTCCAGGGGAATGTCTGGTGTTCTTGTTCTAGGATGCTTTTTCTTTCTCATGGTTTCTGCCTCTTTTCATATTCCCCTACTTTCCCCCCAATATTAGTCTCAATCTGTGATTCTGGCTGTTGGGAAGACAAAATCAAGAGTCACCACAAGGAAAAGGCTGGTTTACCTTTTATGGAAGAGCCTTCAATATTTTGAATCACAGTCCTGGGCAAAACCACTCAACCAGCATTTGTTGTTTGGCATGTATGATACGAGTGGTGCCAGGAGAGCGCCAATCACACTGATTGATCCGCGTACTGAGAGTGAGGACAGTTACGGAGGAAGGGGAAGAGGGGGTCAGAGCAGATATTCATGACATCACACACTTCGACGGCGGAAATAAATGACAAAAGTTAAATAGGAGACATTAAAGTGAAGGAGGGCCCCAGTGAGTGGCTGGGGATGGGGTGTGACCCACAGAAGAGGTGCCTTTTGGAGTCCCAGGGTCATCGCCCTGCTTCCCCGACTGTCCATAGAGGGAACATCTTCCCTGCAGCTCCCAGGCCACTCAGGGATTCAGCTCCAGGTCGGTGATGTATTCCTGGACCCAGTCCTCACTGGGGTCGGCACAGACCTGCCGGCCTCTTTTGGTCTTGAAGCTGTGGAGAGCAGCAGAAGGGTTACACACTGGTGAGTGCAGCATGGGGGGGATCCTGAGCCCCCAGGGACCTCTCCCTCCTTCTGCCCCAGACATCTCAGGGCCTGTCCACATGCTCAAATCATGTCCCCTTAACCCTGGGGTTCACAGACCTTCCTGGGTCTCCTATGGGGATCCCCTCGGAAAGCCAGCATCGTTGTTTGGCAAATGAGAGAGGACAGCTTCCTGCTGTCACCCCTTCCCTCTCCTTCCTCTGCCCAGGGGTAGACCCCCAGGATCCTCTGCAGGCCCCAAACCAGGTGAGAAAACACGGCAGGGGCCCCCCTGGTGTCCTGAGCTCCGAGGAGGTGCCTCAGACCCCCAGGCTTCTTCCCCAGGGCGGGCAGGAAGGCTGGCCCTTACATGATGCCGGGCTTGGAGCACTGGCTGCTGGTCTCATAATAGTCGTCCACG
>NW_011495033.1:9690788-9693987 GCF_000754665.1 Bison bison bison | reverse complement strand
AGCAGGCGGTCGGGTTGTTGGTACTAACTGTGAGAGAGGGGACAGACCGTGGTAAGTCCTTGTTCACGGGGAGAGGCAGCCAGCGGCCCCTCGAGGGTCAGGAGACCTGCAGGAGGCAGTGCGTGGGGCGGGGGCGGGGGAATCCAGGAGGAAGTGGTGTTATTTCAACTGGATTCCAGAGGAGACCAAAGGCTACACTGGGAGCCCACTGGACACAGATTCCAGCTTTTGTCAGAATCCCACCTGGGCCTCATTTTCCCAGGAATCCATAAAATGGGCCTCCCCACCACTCTCTCAGAGCCAGAGAATAGAACTGCTAAAATCCCCCTTGGGAAGGAAAATTCTGCTCAGGAAATAGTGTCTGAAGTCTCTCTAAAGCTCTCTACTTAAGGGCTCAGGTGAAAGACTTCGGCACTGTGGCCCAAGCCCCGGCCAAGTGTTGGGGACAGGCCAGAAGGAAGGGAAGGCGGACTCACGGCTGGCAGAGCAGGTGTGGGCAGAGAGGGCCGCGGTGAGCAGCAGGACAGCCAGGGCGGCTCCGGGGACCTCCATGATGCTGGGCGGGTGAGAGAGTCAGGTGGGCCCAGTGGAGCTGGACTCGAGACTTGAAGCTGCAGCCTCCTGCTGGGGTCTGGGCTGTGTCCTCTCTTTATAGGCAGCCTTGGGACACTAGAGGACGGAAACTTGTGGAGACCGAGGCGGGGGGTGTGTTTTTTGTCGCAGCGTTGGTATCATGCTGTGAGTGGCAGAAGCCAGCAAAGCTTCGGGTCACCACAAGGGCTCAGCGTATTTGCAGGAACGCTCGTGTTGCTTACTTGATGGGGAAATGGTTTCCCCAGTGAGAGGAGGTGAGAGGCTGGTGTGACCCTGTGACAAGGTTATGTGGTGCTTTCTCACAAGGGCAGGTCTATACACCAAGCATCTCCCCACAGAGCTGAACCTTCTGGGACCCACCCTCAGCTGTCCCGACAACACAGCTCTGACCTAGACGATAATACCACGGAGTCTTGAGAAGCCCCCCAACCCAAGCTAAAAGCACATCCTGGGTGGGGACAGATTTGGGGAATACTCAGCTGCAGAAGGGGCCGGAGTGAGGCTGGCCTTTCAGACTTTGGCTCATTCCTCAAACATTCTACCTTAAGCTTTTGATTGCGAGGCATCCATTTCAAAGATATCCATCTTGAATAAGCACATCCCCCGTTACAGAATTAGATGATGGGCCAGGCTGCCCTACCCATGGAGTTCCCCTTTTAGAAAGTTCTGGATGACCTAGATAACTGACCATTTGAGTGGCTTCCCTTTTCCCTTCCACACTTTCTGTCTTATCTTTTAAATTCACCAATAAAGAGTGAACATGCAATACCCTGGGCACCCCACCCTCACCCCAATAAAAGCAGAGCCCAGGTCTGAGCTCTCTCCCTCTGTGAGACCTTGCTGTGTGGCCTCAGCAGTTCCAGGTACCCTCCAGGACGGTGAGTAACAAACCTTGTCTTTTCAAACTCCCCTGATGGTTGTTGCTGAGGTGTGTGTTGCAATCACAGTAAGAACCACAATGGCTGATGCAGCTTCAACTTTGGCTCCAGTTGGGAAATGTCAGTGGGGCTCCCACAAAAAATATAGCCCAGGTGAGTGCCTGCAGGCATCACCATCAACAGGCTGAGGCTGACACAAGACCGCTGGTCTCTGGGTTAGCTGGACTAACTGAGAGCTAATATGAGGAGCTTTAAAATGTTGTTACTCTTTGAATAGCAAAGGTCTCTGCCATGCATTGGAGAAGGAAATGGCAACCCACTCCAGTGTTCTTGCCTGGAGAATCCCAGGGACAGGGGAGCCTGGTGGGCTGCCATCTATGGGGTCGCACAGAGTCAGACACGACTGAAGTGACTCAGCAGCAGCTGCCAGGGACCTATCCTATGAACATAAACACAATGATGAGATTGTATGCATAATAGTGTTTGTTACAGCTTATTTATAATAGTTAAAAGATGGCCTACAATTACATGAGGTATATTCACCTCTTATAATAATAATTCACCATTAGAAACTGTGAAAGTAAAGAAATTTTACTTTCTTTAAGTAACAATGACATTTCCTATTTCCTTATTGTAAAATCAAGGAGAAAACTCCAGGGTTTGTCTGGTAGCTCAGTGGCATCATTAAAAACTCTTTAACATCTCCCCTTCCCACATCATTTTGTTGGCTTTTCTTCTTTGGGCTTTCATCTCATGGTGCTAACATGGCTGCTGCTGTTCAGGCATCAGTTCAGTTCAGTTCAGTTGCTCAGTTGTGTCTGACTCTTTGCGACCCCATGAACTACAACATGCCAGGCTTCCCTGTCCGTCATCAACTCCCAAAGCTTGCTCAAACTCATGTCCATCATGTCGGTGATGCCATCCAGCCACCTCATCCTCTGTCATCCCCTTCTCCCCTTGCCTTCAATCTTTCCCAGCATCGGAATCTTTTCTAAGGAGTCAGTTCTTTGCATCAGGTGGCCAAAGTATTAGAGTTTCAGCTTCAGCATCAGTGCTTCCAATGAATATTCAGGACTGATATCCTTTAGGATGGACTGGTTGGATCTCCTTGCAGTCCAACGGACTCTCAAGAGTCTTCTCAAACACCACAGTTCGAAAGCATCAATTCTTTGGTTCTCAACTTTCTTTATAGTCCAACTCTCACATCCATATATGACTACTGGAAAAACCATAGCTCTGACTAGATGGACCTTTGTTGACAAAGTAATATCTCTGCTTTTTAATAATGTTGTCTAGGTTGGTCATAACTTTTCTTCCAAGGAGTAAGCATCTTTTTATATCATGGCTGCAGTCACCATCTGCAGTGATTTTGGACCCCAAAAAAATAAAGTCACTGTTTCCACTGCTTCCCCATCTATTTGACCTGAAGTGATGTGACCAGATGCCATGATCTTAGTTATTTGAATGTTGAGTTTTAAGCCAACTTTTTCACTCTCCTCTTTCACTTCATCAAGAGGCTCTTTAGTGCTTCTTCACTTTCTGCCATGAGGGTGGTGTCATCTGCATATCTGAGGTTGATATTTCTCCCGGCAATCTTGATTCCAGCTTGTGCTTCATCCAGCCCAGCATTTCTCACGATGTACTCTGCATATAAGTTAAATAAGCAGGGTGACAATATATAGCCTTGACGTATTCCTTTTCCTATTTGGAACCAGTCTGTTGTTCCA
>NW_011495033.1:9690370-9690667 GCF_000754665.1 Bison bison bison | reverse complement strand
ACAGACTGGTTCCAAATAGGAAAAGGAGTACATCAAGGCTGTATATTGTCACCCTGCTTATTTAACTTATGTGCAGAGTACATCATGAGAAACACTGGGCTGGAAGAAGCACAAGCTGGAATCAAGATTGCTGGGAGAAATATCAATAACCTCAGATATGCAGATGACACCACCCTTATGGCAGAAAAGGAACAAGCACTAAAAAGCCTCTTGATGAAAGTGAAAGAAGAGAGTGAAAAGTTGGCTTAAAGCTCAACATTCAGAAAACAAAGATCATGGCATCTGGTCCCATCACTT
>NW_011495033.1:9672326-9689512 GCF_000754665.1 Bison bison bison | reverse complement strand
AAAACTGACCTTTTCCAGTCCTGTGGCCACTGCTGAGTTTTTCAAATTTGCTGGCATATTGAGTGCAGCACTTTTACAGCATCATCTTTTAAAATTTGAAATAACTCAACTGGAATTCCATCACCTCCACTAGCTTTGTTCGTAGTGATGCTTCCTATGGCCCACTTGAGTTCACATTCCAGGATGGCTGGCTCTGAGTGATCATACCATCGTGATTATCTTTTTTGGAGGTCGTTAAGATCTGTTTTGTATAGTTCTTCTGTTCTGTGTATTCTTGCCACCTCTTCTTAATATCTTCTGCTTCTGTTAGGTCCATACCATTTCTGTTCTTTATTATGCCCATCTTTGCATGAAATGTTCCCTTGGTATCTCTAATTCTTTTGAAGAGATCTTTAGTCTTTCCCATTCTGTTGTTTTCCTCTATTTTTTTGCACTGATTCCTGAGGAAGGCTTTCTTATCTCTCCTTGCTATTCTTTGTAACTCTGCATTTACATGGGTGTATCTTTCCTTTTCTCCTTTGCCTTTCACTTCTCTTCTTTTCTCAGCTATTTGTAAGGCCTCATCAGACAACCATTTTGTCTTTTTGCATTTCTTTTTCTTGAGGATGTTCTTGATCCCTGCCTCCTGTTCAATGTCATGAACCTCTGTCCGTAGTTCATCAGGCACTTTGTCTATCAGATCTAAGCCCTTGAATCTATTTCTCACTTTCAGTATATAATTGTAAGGGATTTGATTTAGGTCATACCTCAGTGGTCTAGTGGTTTTCCCTACTTTCTTCAATTTAAGTCTGAATTTGGCAATAAGGAGATCATGATCTGAGCCACACAGTCAGCTTCCAGTCTTGTTTCTGCTGACTGTATAGAGCTTCTCCATCTTTGGCTGCAAAGAATATAACCAGTCTGATTTCAGTGTTGACCATCTGGTGGTGTCCATGTGCAGAGTCTTCTCTTGTGTTGCTCAGGCATCAGGTCTTCACAAAAAGCCTCATCCACAGGTATAGGAGGGAGTCTCAGAGAGGCAGAGAAAAAGCAGTGTTACTACTGCTTTTAATTTAATTTTTTAACATAATTTGTGATGCTAACTATAGATTACCCTCAAAAGTAGTAAAAATTGATTTTAAGTATATAGAAAATAGAAAAATATTGTTTAATTTCTGAAAGTTGGGTAGGCAGCATGGCAATTGTAAGTAAGAATGTGAGGAGTTTTCATCTACATTCTTCCTGTCTTATTGTGGCCTAAATGAATTCTGAGGCTCATCTAAATACAACGTCTTTGCTTAAAGGTAGGGAAAGTTCTATTACCCAAACTTAACCACTATTAACTTGGTTTATTTCTTTCAAGTGCAGTTTTCCCTAGGCTTTTGATATTTCAGTTACTTACTTTTTACCAGGGGAAGGGACATAACTGTAGTCATGATATGGATGTGTCAAGGGAGTGTATGTTCCTCGGTTTTTGTCTCGTCACAACAAAGATTTGGAGTGACGGACATTAAGGCCCCCCTCGGCGTGTCATAGCTCTTGGGTCTTGGACAGATGGTATTATAGCTCTCAGGTCTTGAGCGGACCGTGTTATAGCTTTTAGACAAATCAGTGTTACCGCTCTATTTTATTTAGAAGATAGCAGGAAAATCCATCTTCGAGGTGTGAGGGCACATCGACCCAAAGACATGAAGAGAAGAGCGCCCCAGCGTGCAGGGGAGAGAGAGAGAGAGAGAGAGCTAGCTTTGGCTCCTCTTTTTATATGTTTCCCTCCCTGGGCCTGTCCTATGTAAATTGGGTCAGCCAGGAGTGGTGTTTGTTTTACCTGAGGTCCTCACTCGGGTCCTCTGACCTTCCTTTGTTCTATTTTCACCGGCTTTTCCCTTTCTTGTCTTTTAGCCACTGCCATTTTGGACTCCTTTTCCCTATTCTACCTACCTAACAGATGCAATTTGTAGTTTTCTTATTTATACTTAACATTACAAGACTTTTCCAAATCATTCCAGTATTTTTAAGAGCTGCTTAATTTACTCATCCATCAACATAGTGCATTAATATTATCATGTGCTACTGTAGCTCATTTGGACTGTTTTTGATTTTTATTTGCTATAAATACACTGCACCAAATATCTATATGCATAAAACTTTTCGACAAATGACGTGTTTTCCCATAGGATATTTTTCTAGTTGTAGACTTTCTGGGCCAGAAAATAAAGACATTTAGGGCTCCTGATCTATAGAGACACCCTATGTCTAATGTGTGTTCATTTCTATACCCAACTGTTAAACAAGATGATGGCATATTGTGGGGACTGGTGAACGTTTGATGAATGGGAAAAGTGGATTTAAAAGCTGACTTCATCTACCATGGTCGTGTCTGTAGCCCACACTTCCCCAATTCCATTCTGTCCATCTGAGTCTGGATCAAACACGGCTCAGGCTACTGAAGACTCGATGGCATCAGTAGATATGTCATAGTCAAAACACCTTGAAGAACATTAGAAATGTCTGCTCTGAGAAAAGCAAAAGGGAATGGTATGATCCATAAAGCTCTGTTCGTGGTAGAAGACCAGCTAAGCTTGGTCCCTTAATGACGGCAACTCCTGGCTCCCCCACCTCCTTGTTTGTGAATCATTTCCTCTGAAGCGGTCCGAGCAACATGATGTCATGGTCCTTTTCACCCAGGATGCGGTTTCCAGTGGGACTTGTGTGCTCAGAGTGCTGTGACATTACCCGTAGGTGTCACCCTCTATGATCAGAACAGCTGCAGCAGAGCATCAGATCTGCTCTGTGGGAGGAACTATTAATCTGTAGATTTTTCCATGTCCTTACGGCTCTGACACTAGCATCATCTCACCTCCTGTCACTGGCAAAAAACTTTCCAGCCAATCAGCCCCCAAAAATGAGCAACTGGGCTCTTCTTGGATGCTCTGAACCTCTGTGTGACCCCAGGGACCCCAACATGTGCAACTCATAACAAGACACCATGCAGCAACTTCCCCTCTGATCACGCCCAGCCTCCAGCTTCTCATGTTCTAGAGTTGCCTATAAAGGGACAAGGATACAGGATGGACTCCCGAAGGATGGAGGCAGCAGCACTTGCCCCATTCTATCTTGGCTTTGCCCTCTTCCTGCCCATCATCAATGATTTCCCCACGCAAGTCCCCATGCTGCCCTAGTCAACCATCTCCTCACCACAAGCCTCAGTTCACGAGTCTTGTCTGTATCACAAGACTCAACTCTCACCCTTTCTTCCTTTTAAAATTGCTTCTCACTGCTCTGGACAGATGTCTAAACCACATCACTTAAGCCTATGGGTTGAGATTCCCCACATGAAAGCAAAAAACTTCACAGAACCTTTCAAAATGCTCCAAGCTGTTTCCCAAACTTCCCAAAAACTTGTAGCTCTCTTAGATAGGCAGAAGAGGACTAGGACCCACTTTTAGTGGGGAAAATTGAGGTCTAATGCATTCATTCAGTTGAGTGCAGTCACTCAGGCATGTCTGACTCTTTGTGACTCCATGGACTGCAGCACGCCAGGCTTCCCTGTCCATCACTAACTCCCAAAGCTTGCTCAAACTCATGTCCATTGAGTTGATGATGCTATCCAACCATCTCAACCTCTGTCGTCCCCTTCTTCTGCCTTCAATCTTTCCCAGCATCAGGGTCTTTTCCAAGGAGTCAGTTCTTTGCAACAGGTGGCCAAAATATTGGAGTTTCAGCATTCATTAACAAGATGCAAATGCCAGGTTTGATTGGTTCCTAGGATGAGCCAAATGACAGAGCCCCTCGACTCTCCCAAGGAGCTCCATTCTTCGGGTGATGTACAGAAGGTGGCATCTTGCTAGCAAATGTCTCTATGGACCAGATGAAGTTCCCCCGAAAGAGACGAACAGAGGCTCCCTGCTCCAATAGCTATATTCCCTGAAGAGGGAGCCAGAGACTGAGAACAAGACAGGAAGAGATTCAAAACTGTAATTCATGGTCAAGAAGAAATGCTTAATTTACTTGGTTCATTTTGTGCCCTACTCTGCAGGCCCTGAGCATTAACATCTCCACCAACTTCTGGCCGGCTGCCCTCCAACAGGGGAAGAAATTGACCTGGCTTTTGATTGTAGCTCTTTTGAAGTGGCTCTTGATTGCCACTTCCTCATGGTTAGGGCAGACACCTCAGTGCCTGCTGTTTCTCTTATTTCTATCCAGATTCACCACAACTTTGTTGATGATCATGGTAGTACCCCCAGCCCGTGCTCCTACTCTGGTATCATATCAGGATCATTCCTGCTTCCTAGAGACAGGCAAGGCTTGTGGAGGAAGACAACCCATGGGACATGGGATGAAAAGCAGATAAGCACAGATAGTAGATTTATTTCTTTCTGTTTTTTCCTCTTCCCAGGATGTTTTCTGCATCTTGCTTTTTAATATTTAATATTAAAAATCAAGTCTGTCATGGGCATAGGGAACAAACATATGGTACCATAGAGGAAAGGGGAATGGGATGAATTGGGAGATTGGGATGGACATATATACACTACTATGTATAAAATAGATAACTATTGCATATCTACTATAGCACAGGGAAATCTACTTGATGCTCTGTGGTGACCTAAATGGGAAGGAAATTAAAATAGAGGGGACATATGTAAACACATAGGAGATTCACTTTGCTATACAGCAGAAGCTAACACAACATTGTAAAGAAACTATCAGTTCAGTTCAGTCGCTCAGTCGTGTCCAACCCTTTACAACCCCATGAATCACAGCACACCAGGCCTCCCTGTCCATCACCAACTCCTGGAGTTCACTCAAACTCATGTCCATCGAGTCAGTGATGCCATCCAGCCATCTCATCCTCTGTCGTCCCCTTCTCCTCCTGCCTCCAATCCCTCTGAGCATCAGGGTCTTTTCCAATGAGTTAACTCTTCGCATGAGGTGGCCAAAGTATTGGAGTTTCAGCTTCAGCATCAGTCCTTCCAATGAACACCCAGGATTGATCTCCCATAAAAATTAATGCTAAAAAAATTAAGTCTGTTCTTGTCATTCTATTTGTTTAAGAGGCTGGCTTTAGGATCCTATACATTAGCCTTTATGTCTATCAGTGGATTTATTCTATTATTCCAACATTGTAGAGTATGTAGTTTAGTGTCAATTATTTTATCATAGATTAGCTACCCCAAATAACACTGTCTTTAAAATTTTCCCCATTTATGAGTGCATTTCCATAAAATAGATTCTGAAAAATAGAATTTCTGGTTCAGAGTATAGACATTTTTACATCTGCTGACCCTCATCCAGCATTAAATCCAGACTTTATTGTAGGGCTGCAATGATTATTTGGCAAATAGTCCAGTTACTGGAAAGCTAATCCTGACTTTCACCACCCTTGCACCTCCAGGTTTTCCAATTCTGTTCTTTCCATCTAGGAAGTGGTTAAGCTCAGCATATCCTTCTTGAGGCTCAGTGGAGTTTTTACACGTCACATTTAGACACTTAGGACAATTATGGGAGTCTATCAAGGCACCCTCGGAGAAGGTGATGGCACCCCACTCCAGTACTCTTGCCTGGAAAATCCCATGGATGCAGGAGCCTGGTAGGCTGCAGTCCATGGGGTCGCTAGGAGTCGGATACGACTGAGCGACTTCACTTTATTTTTTCACTTTCATGCATTGGAGAAGGAAATGGCAACCCACTCCAGTATTCTTGCCTGGAGAATCCCGGGGACAGGGGAGCCTGGTGGGCTGCTGTCTATGGGGTCGCACAGAGTCGGACACGACTGAAGTGACTTAGCAGCAGCAGCAGCAGCATCAAGGCACCCTGCTCTATGAAAGAAGGCTGTGATCACTCACTTCAGAGAGAAATCTGTCACATGGAAAGGAAACAGCTAAGGCTGATCCCTGGGCGGTGCCAACTTCTAGTCCACCATCTGGAGAAACAACTTTCTCATAAGCACCAAGCAAATTAGTAACTGAACTATGTGTTATGTGCTCCCTGAGCTCCTCTGGTAATCAAAGGCAGCCCTGCGTGGTGCAACTCACAGGACATGACTACACTTAAAATTCCACCATAGACACCTCTGACTTTTATATTCCCACAGCCCAGGGCATCCAGAAAAAGAAGAGAAGACAGCTCACATCCAAGAAGGAGACAAGCAGAAGTGAGTTCCCAAGCCCCTTCTCAGCTCTGCCCACACTCTTCTGCCTGCCTGTCCAGCATCATGAAGGTCCTCGTGGCTGCTGTCTTTGTCCTCTGCACTGTGGCCCTCTGCTCCTGTGCACGAGGTAAGTCTGCTATCCATTGTCAGTTGCTACTCATACTGTAGTCCGAAGTCCAGCCCGAGTGCTGTGGCTTAAGAACCCTTGTGTGAAATTAAAGAACATTGAATGGGGTTTCAAAGATGACATGGTTGCTTTTTTCAAGAAGCTTCAAAAGGAGTGCATTGATTTGGGCTGCAGGTTGGAGTTAGGAGAAGTTTTATCCTACTTTTTAGGTGAGAAACTTGAAGTCTAACATGTTTGCTTGTTAGCATGAGGTAGAGGGGGCTTCCTCGGTGGCTCCATGGTAAAGAATCTTGACTGCAATACAGGAGATGCTTGAGATGCTGGTTTGATCCCTGGGTTGGAAAGATCCCCTGGAGGAGGGCATAGCAATCCACTTCATTAGTTTTGCCTGGAGAATCCCACAGACAAAGGATCCTGCTGGGCTACAGTCCATGGGGTCACAAAGAGTCAGACATGACAGAAGTGACTTAGCATGCACTTATGCTTCAATTGATCAGGAAAACATTTCCACAAAGGAAGCTGGGAGTAGGGAGTAGATGTTCTAGGGTTTAGTTCCCTGTAGAGAAAGATAGAGATCAAATGAAGAGACAAATCCAAAGACAAGACTAGGGATATTAATGAGAAACTAGCAAATGAAAGAATCAAATGATTTCCAGTTTCCTTTGCCCACCATGTGTTCCTGACCCTCTGGGGCTTGTCTTTGCTCCTGCGTAACTGTTATTCTTATTCCTGTACAGAAAGGGTTCACACCCCACCCACTTGCTGCTTCACCTACACCTCTGGGAAAATCCCCCGTGGAAATGTGGTTAACTATTTTAAGACCAGCAGCAACTGCCCCAAATCTGGTATCATGTAAGTGTCAGTCCTCCTGTTCAACCCTGGGGAGACTCAGGACATGGAGGCGAGGCTGAGGGGTATCCATAGGGGTCAGAGCAGGGAGCAGATCTCAAGAGCACCAGTTCATGGCAAAGGGTCATCCTGGGAAGGTGCTCAGCACTCTTGGGCCTTTTGTCCATACTGGACACAGGGAGAGGTCAATGGGCTGTCTCCTGACATGGGACGAGGCTTGCAGGGAGCCAGGGAGGATGTGGCCAGAAGTGGAGGGAAAAGAGGAAAGGAAGGTGGCAGCAGAAAGGAGGTGGCCTGAGGTTATCTCCATAAATCCCATAGGGATGAAGATGCAGAGGCCACAGGTGGTCAAAACCATCCCTACTCATTCTCTGTACTATACGTCTGCCCTCTCCACAGCTTCCTCACCAGAAGGGGCCTATCTGTCTGTGTCGATCCTGCTGATAGCTGGGTCCAGGAATACATCAGGGACCTGGAGAAGAGCCCCTGAGTGGTCCAGAAGGAACCTATTGAAATGTGGGCAGAGACTGGGCCTCAGGGACCTGAGCAAGGGGACTGCAAGCCCGGAAGTTTCCTCTCCCATGAGTCCCTCTCCCCTCCACTCACCACATTCTGGAAACTTTCTTTACTTTAGTTAAACTACTGAAATGTAAATTGTTTTATTCATTTGATGCTTTCTCTGAGAAATCCTATGATGCCCTCTCATTCCCAAGCCCCTTCCCAGTCAATCACGCGGAGGCTGATGAGTAATGATTTATACTCTGTCTCTGGCTACACATCCATCAACAGATGCTTATTGAGTTTTTCTGAGACTTTTCCTCTGTTAAAAATGTCAGAATAATAAAGATTATTTTTATTTCTTAAATATATTTTAGACTTATGGCTTCACTTTTTTTTCCCCCTTGACAAATCAGTTTCATTGGTTGGAAAGAATAAGAAAGAATGCATAGAGGCATCTGAGCAGAGAGGGAAGTCAAGAGAATGAGGATAAGTGTCATTTCAACCACACCAGCTTTATACCAGAGAAATACTTCTTGTAGTTCAGAAAAAAAGCAAAGGATTGAAAACAAATGTAAACTAATGTGCAGCAAGGAAATTCATCACTTAAATAACACCAAAGCAAAGCATTCGATCATGTGTATTTAAGCTTTCTTAAGAATAAGGACTAACAGCTTTTGAGGACTTACTATGAACCACGGTCTATACTAAGGGATTTAATGCATAGTCTATTCTTCAAAATCACTGTGCTATGTGTACTCTGAGTATCTCCCT
This sequence comes from Bison bison bison, assembly GCF_000754665.1. Classification (NCBI taxonomy): domain Eukaryota; kingdom Metazoa; phylum Chordata; class Mammalia; order Artiodactyla; family Bovidae; genus Bison; species Bison bison. The sequence continues at coordinate 9,681,134 of NW_011495033.1, read as the reverse complement.
TTGACAAATGAGAAAACAGTTTCAGTGAGCTTATCCAAGGTCATACAGCTAGTAACGCCACGGTCAAACCTGCAGATGAGAGCAAGACCCACACTCTCAACTTAACACTAAGAAATTGTCCCTTAGTGTGTAAATCACCTGAAGCAGATTTACCAGGAATGCACAATTCCCTGCCAAGAGACAGACTACCTCAGCCAGCCAGAAGTGAGTTGCTGGTTAAAGAAAGGATAGAAATCCAGAGATAGCCTGGCACTGAGACCTCTTCTAGACTGAGGATATTGGCAATTCAGAAGAGGTGGCTAAGAAGGTGAGCTGAACCTTTCTCAGCCTTGCTGGACTGGTGGAGAACAAAGTCCAGGGCTGCCCAAATGAAGGGACAACAAGAAACCATCCTTTGTCTGGGCTGATGCCTTAGAAGGAAAAATAAATGAGAAGGAAACCATCCCTTGAACAAGAGGAGGCCAGCTCCCATCATTTGGGGAGTTTAGAAAATCTCAAACTCATTGAGTATTTTTAAATACGATCCCAGATGCTGATGCCACAAATGCCTGACAAGGAAGCTTGAGCTTTTTGGTGAGGAACTGGAGGTTATCATGAGTATCCTTGCAGATTTGTAAGAGTAAAATAAATTCCATAACTGAAAAAATGCAAAAACTGAAATAAAACCTCAGAATACCAGTAAAGTTCAAACAGATCAAAATGAAGCAAGGGGAAACAGAAAACTAAAAAATACAAAAGAGAGGATAAGAGCACACAGAGGCTAGAGCAGGGCATCTGTGGTCTGGGTGACCAGAATCTCAAAAAGAGAGGAGAAATGGGGATTTGCTGTATGACTCAGGGAACTCAAACAGGAGCTCTGTGACAACCCAGAAAGGGTGGGGCGGGGTTGGGGAAGGGGTGGCGGGCAGCGGATAGAAAGAGAAATGGGAAGGAGGTTCAGGAGGGAGGGGACACAGGTGTAATTATGGCTGACTCTTATTGATGTTTAACAGAAAACAACAAACTTCTGTAAAGCAATTATCCTTCAATTAAGAAATAAAGTGGCAAAAAAAAAGAGAGAATGAGACAGCAAACAGATCTGAAGAGATAACAGCTAACAGTTTTAGAAAACAGATGAAAGATATAATTCTGAATATACAAGGAGGGAGGGCATTATCCCCATTGCTACCAATGACCCCTCTCTCAAAGTGGCCACTCTGGAATCTCCAGAAACTGTGACTATGTGACATTACACAGCGCTGAGGAATCAAAATAGCCTTCAACTGATTTTGAGATAAGGAGATTACCCTGGGTTATCTGTATGACCCAGTGTCATCACAAGGATCCTCATAAGGATAGCAGGAGTGTCGATGTCTGAGTGATGCAATGTGAGAAAGACTTGAAGGGCCATTGCTGGCTACAGATAAGGAACGTGGCACAACCTCTAGAAATCAACAAAAGCAAGAAAATGGATCATCCCTTGTGTGTGCACGCTAAATTGCTTCAGTTCAGTTCAGTTCAGTCGCTCAGTCGTGTCCGACTCTTTGCGACCCCATGAATCTCAACACGCCAGGCCTTTTTGTCCATCACCATCTCCCAGAGTTCACTCAAACTCACGTCTATTGAGTCAGTAATGCCATCCAGCCATCTCATCCTCTGTTGTCCCCTTTTCCTCCTGCCCCCAATCCCTCCCAGCATCAGAGTCTTTTCCAATGAGTCAACTCTTCGCATGAGGTGGCCAAAGTACTGGAGTTTCAGCTTTAGCATCATTCCTTCCAAAGAACACCCAGGGCTGATCTCCTTTAGAGTGGACTGGTTGGATCTCCTTGCAGTCCAAGGGACTCTCAGGAGTCTTCTCCAACACCACAGTTCAAAGGTATCAATTCTTCGGCGCTCAGCTTTCTTCACAGTCCAACTCTCGCATCCATACATGACCACTGGAAAAACCATAGCCTTGACTAGATGGACCTTTGTTGGCAAAGTAATGTCTCTGCTTTTCAATATGCTGTCTAGGTTGGTCATAACTTTTCTTCCACTGAGTAAGCGTCTTTTAATTTCAGTTGTGTCCAATTCTTTGCAACTCTATGGACTGTAGCCCACCAGGCTCCTCTGTCCATGGGGATTCTCCAGGCAAGAATACTGGAGTGGACTTCCATTTCCTTCTCCAGGGGATCTTCTCAATCCAGGGATCCAACATGCATCCTTCATGTCTCCTGCATTGGCAGGTGGGTTCTTTACCACTAGCGTCACCTGGGAAGCCCCAAATAACAGAGGACGGCACCCCTCCAAAAAGGAAGGCAGCTTTGCAGATACCTTGATTTTAACCCAGTGAGACTCATTTCAGACTCCTGACCTCCAGAAATGTAGGAGAATACATTTGAATTGTTTTAAGCCACTAAGTTTGGGGTCATTTGTTACAGCAGCAACAAAAAGCTAATACAACTGAATCACTGCTGTACACCTGAAACTTACATGATACAGTAAATCAATTCTACTTAAATTTTTTAAATAAATAAAAATAAAAAAATAAGAAGCTAATACAAATACTTATAGATAAAATTATACTATAGTGGTTTTAAAACATGGCCAAGATTTCTTTGACTCTCTTCTCGTGCAGAAACAAGGATCTAGGTCCCCTCTCCTTGAATCTGATCAGGCTTGTGACTGCTTTAACCAGTTGATTATGGTAGAAGAGATACAATAGGACTTCTGTGACTAAGTCATAAAAAGCCAGGCAGCTTCTACCTTATTCACCTGGAACACTCATCTTTGACCCCTAAGACTGCCATCTAGAAGGGCCATATGTACACAGCTCCAGTGAAATTCCCAGCCCAGGCACCACATGTGACCGAGGAAGCCGTCTTAGAAGTGGATCTTCCAGCCCAGATGGTGAGGGCTATTTCTGACCTGGACCGCTGGTGGCATCATCACTGATATCACATCTGTGTGGTCAGATCAGTTGTGAAAGAACATCAGCACCTTCTGCTCTGTGGGGAGCATCAGTTAGCACACACTTCACAGATCTATCTGACCTTGAAGGAGGCCTGCTGCAATACCAGCTCCTGGCCACCCTCTAACTAGGAAATCATTTCTTCAGAGGAACCTCAAAGAACAAGCAATTTCACCAGAAGTGTTTCCAACCAATGGGGAAACGGAGATATTCATGCAGATACTCTGAACACCCCTCTGTTAACCAAAGGGTGTTGACAGCCCTGGGTTGTGCAACTGACACCATGACACCAACACTGTGATTAAAATATTCCTCTCCAGTCACCCCCAGTTTCTGTCTTTCAATGCCATGAGGTTTTCTCTCTATAAAGAAAAATGGCAATGGCTTGAACCCAAGAAGGAAGTCACTCTTTCCAGAGGGTCCAGGCTATCATATTCTACCAAGTGGTTCAGAAAGGAAGAGAAAGGGAGGTTAATTTTACTTTATAGATGAAATAATTGAGGCCAAATTCACTGAATAATTGGCAAGAGACATACTCCAGGTCTATTTATTTCTCACTGGGCCAGGTAAGTTCAGATTCATGTTAGTTATCCCCGAAAGTCCTGTTGTCTTGGTGGCATAAGAGATAGCCCAGGTTTGATCCCTGTTATTTTTAGTGACTTCATGGGCTAAATGAAATTCCCTCCCTGCAGAGATGGTAGGCCAGATAAGCCATTTTCCTGTACTGGTTCATTTAGTCCTCAAAATATTACTAATGGTGCAAATTTTATTGCACCCCCCATTGATAGAGGAGGAAACGAAAGTTCAGAGAGTTTAGGTTAACTTCCTTATAGCTGTGCTGCCAGCAATGCTGTGTAGTTAGCAATGTTGAATAAACCTGGGTCCATCCATGTCCCATGCTCTTAACCATCAGATCCATCTCTCAAGGTGTGGTTCCACCTGAAACGTTTTAACCTAACATTCCCTGTTTCATGATTCCCTGTTTCAGTTGGTACTCTGCTTGCAGTTGGCCAAGAGATCATTCTCTTGGGTGGTCAAAGGTAAGATGATTCAAGTCCCTCTCCCCACTATGGCAGCTTGGCTTTACGCTTGCTTATCAAACAAAAGTCAAAGTATAGGCAAAGTTTCTGTTTGCCATCCCTCTCTTTCCCCTTACCCCTACTCAGGTACATTCAGGGCACATCAGCAAATATACTGTCTATGTTGAATCTACCTAGGTTTTGAGACGACTTCCTCTATCCTTCATGGCACCTCTGATCTCTACAAATATTTCCCTTGGTCTTCCCTCATCTGCATTTATGGGAGTAGTACAGCAATAACATTCCCTGCCCAGGGCAATGATTCTCTCCCCCTCTCTTCAATCTCTGGCTCCAATAGTCTGGAAGGATGAAAAGAGATACAGGATAGTCCTGCCATCTCCAGGGGATATTGTCTCTGGAAGGGATATATGGAATTGTCTTTGGGGGGTGAGACAACAGTTTTATGCAGGATAAATTCCCAACCAACATCTTATTAAATTACATAGAAAATTTCAGGAAGATGGAGGGCAGTGACACTGCCTGATCCTGGAAAATAAAGCAGAAGAATTACTCATAAGGTTACAGTAGAACTCTGCAACTTAGGAAATCACAAGTATGGCCCCAATTTTAGGAAAGATATACCCTACTTGTGTAATGGTTAATATTCTTCACATATCAAAAATTTAGAAAAATAACAAACATATTACATACCTAAGTGTATATAGAACACAAAATTTTGCTTTTAAAAGAAATTAAAATTTTTCCTTTTCCTTTTTTCAGTATTTTTCCTTACTACTACTAGTCCACCTAGAGGAGGTTTGATGGCACTGGATATAGCAGGTAGCCAGGGAGCTTGGGGTGCAAATGAAGAGTGACCTCCATGCCACATTCTCCCATCTCCAGACAAGGTCACAGCTCCATCCACATCAGAACATTTACATTTACTTCCTCAGACATCTCACTATTTTTTCTCTTATGTCCAGAGACTTGTACACAAATGTTTGTACAAGTTTTATTCAAATACCCCCAAGTTTCATTCCAAATAGAACTCAAATATCTTTCAAGTGGTGGATGGATAAACAAACTGTGGTACCGTTATTCTGCTATAACATGAAACATACATTCTTAAAAATCACTGAAATATGAGAAAGTGTGCAATAAAAACCATAGGGCTTCAGGGAAATGGGATTGGGACACAACACTCAAACACTTGCTCAAAGATACACTGGAAAAACTAGGAATCTAATAAAATAATAGCACAACTTTATGTATGTGAAATAGTTAACATAAATACTACAGTAAGTATGACACGTGGAAAAAAGCCCAAAGTTTGCTTGTGGAAGTGAGAGTCAGGGGGTTGCAGCTTGTAAGTTATTGTGAAGCAGTAGAAGGAGGGTTGTCTAAAATCAGAAACTTGTAACTCGAGTTGTGGATGGGTATGGCTCATAACATATGCAATGAACTGAGGTAGATGGTAGGCATTTGAGTGTGTGTGTGTGCGCGCACATACAAGCTATAGTGATATACACCTATGAGGCCTGTTCACCTAGTGTTTTTCATGGATAAAATCACATGTAAGCAAATGGAATAACTTGTTTTAAGCTCAAATTGTTTCCTAATATGTCAATCGTATTAGAATAAATTCACATTTTCTAAAGAAGTATTATAGCAGAACTGACTATACATTCACACAGTGGTATATTACTCAGCAACAAAAAGGAGTCAACTACTGATACATTGGAGAAGGCAATGGCACCGCACTCCAGTACTCTTGCCTGGAAAATCCCATGGACGGAGGAGCCTGGAAAGCTGCGGTCCATGGGGTTGCTGAGGGTCTGGACACGACTGAGGGACTTCACTTTCACTTTTCACTTTCATGCATTGGAGAAGGAAATGGCAACCCACTCCAGTGTTCTTGCCTGGAGAATCCCAGGGGCGGGGTCGCACAGAGTTGGATACGACTGAAGTGACTTAACAGCAGCAACTGATACATGCAAAACTATGGATACACGTCAGGAGCACAACATTAAGAATCCAGACTGAAAAGGCTACATATTAAATTATTCCACTAGGATGAAACTATAAGGACAGAAATCTGATCAGTGAACAGTATGAATTAAGAGATAGGAATTTCATCAGAGACACTGAAAACCTTTAAAAAAGGATCAAAGAGGAATGTTAAAAATGAAAAATAAGATCTTATAAGTGAAGGGTACATTAGCTAGGCTAACAGCAGACTAGACAGAGCAAAGAACCAGTAGACTTGAAGATAGATCAATAGAAAATATCTAATTAAGATACCAAAAGTGAAAAAAATGTTGAAAATAAGAAGAGTGCATTCAAGATATGTATAAAAATATCAAATAAAGAAATAAATATGTATGTTTGTTGGATTACCAGAAGGGGTGAGAGAATTAGGAAGCAAAAAAGTCGAAGACATTAAACTACAGATCCACAAAGCTCAGGAGTCCCAAGCAAGATAAATACAAAAAAGACAACAGCTAAGCACAATAAAATCAACTTCAGAAAATCCAAATACAATATACATATTCATGTGTACATGGGACATTCACCAAGATACACTGGGCCAAGAAACAAGTCTAAATAAATATCCAAGAATTAAAATAACACAGAGTATATCCTCTGATCATAGTAGAATCTATTAAATCTGATTGATCTAATTAGAAATCAATAACAATAAAATATACAATAAACACTCAACTATTTGGGAATAAAGAATGCAATTCTAAATTACTCATGGGGCAAAGATAAAAATCACAAAATAAACAAGAAAATATTTTGAACTGAATGATGATGAAAATACATGATATAAAAACCTGTCATTTTGAAGCTAAAGCAGACCTACAAAAGAATTTAGAGCTTTTAATATTTCTATTCAAAAACCAGAAAGATATAGAAAAATTAAATAGATCTTTCACCTTAAGAAGCTAGGAAGAACTGAGCAAGTTAAGCCCAAAGAAAGTCATGGAAGAAAAGAATAAGATTTGCAAGCAATGAAACAGAAATCAGAAAAGAGAAAAATCCGTGAAGTCAAAAACTGGTCATTTGGAAAGATTAATGACATTGATAAATCTTGTTGTTTCTCATACTTTTCTCACTGGGTCCCTCATAAATTTCCCATTAGAGACCAGCAGCTTATCCTTCTATCCTGATGCTATGTCAGAGCCAGTCCTCCTGACTCTCCATAGGAGAGACATCCTGAAGGACATGGAGTGGGCACAGTCCACAAAGCATAGACAGGTGGGCGAGAAAACATCCTGGAAAGGACCAGCCTCCCGGGGCCCTGCTAGGTGTGCAGGACACAGGAGAGATTCCTGAGGAGTTTCTGCCTAGGCCCAGGGCCTACAAGGGGTCAAGAAAGAGCTACCTTTTTGCAGAAGACAGAAGTCAGCCCCCATGAGCAATGAAACAAATGTCTAGGGGATCTTAGGGCTTGAGGAAATATTTCTCACTCTGAAATTAGACTGAATCTGAGCTCCCCAGCACAGAGAGAAACACGGAGTAGAAAGAGAAAAAATCCCACAGATATTCTGCTCCTGAACCGTTTCTCTTTTATGCATTTTTCCCTTTTACCACTGTTTCCTTCATATAAGAGACTGTAAAGTCTGTGCCAACCCCAGCAAGGTGTGAATCCAGGATTACATCAGCATGAACAGATTGGCTACAGGGACCTGAGCCAGGTGAGGTCCCTGCAATCTCACTAACCACTTCCAGACAAACTCTAGGGCTCACTTTCCCTTTATGTTAAATTTATGTATGCTATGTTCTGGTTGTAATTCCTTTCCAGCTTCAAATTGTATTATTTACAAAATATGCTGAGAGATCATGGCCTGCTCTCACATCCCCTCACTTTGTCCCCTTCAGTCACACAGGGATTTCAGTGCCTGAAATCAGCTGGGTCCAGGGCAGACATTGTAAGAAATTTATCAAACCAGCAATATTTATTGACTATGTGTACCCAGTTGTGGATTCTGGATTTGGAAAGAATAAAGTTGGCCTTCCTTCCATCCTCCTGTGTGTCTCCCTCTGAATTTAATTAAGTATTAAATTTGAGAAGTATCAATATTAGAGAGGATGTAGAACTACTGATACCCACATGCTGCTGCTGGCACTGTGACTAGGTCCTGTGGTTTCGGAAAATTCTGTTGTCATCCTGTATAGTAATAGTGTTACCAAAAGAGTATCTGGGGTCCAGCTGCTCACTGCTCAAAAGCCAATAAACAGGCCAGGTGGGTGGAAAGGAAAGCTTCCTTTATTTCAGATCCTGGCAATTGCGTGGAGGGAGATGGGGCTAGGCAGACATCTGTCCAAAGGCTGACTCCCCATCACCGGCAACCCGTGGGGTAAGAGCTCTTATATTCAGAAGGAGGGGGCTATATGTAGAAACAGCACAATCAGCTCTGACAATCGTCTTCAAATTGGTCATCGGTGGTGCGACCAATGTCATCTTGGTTGTTTTAGGTACAGTTAATCTTCAGTTCCAGGGTCGGTTTGTTTCCACTTCTTTGAGGTCAGTTCTCAGAATTGTGGCAGCTTATGTGGTGGGGGTACAGTCTGGTCATCATGTAATTGAAGTCTTCCACATGGGGTTTCATAAGGTAGCTCACAGGATATGGTTCAAAATACTAGCTACAGTCCTTGAGAAGGAACTAAAGGTCCTTAACTGTGCTTGCTGCTGCTGCTGCTGCTAAGTTGCTTCAGTCGTGTCCAACTCTGTGCAACCCCATAGACAGCAGCCCACCAGGCTCCGCTGTCCCTGGGATTCTCCAGACAAGAACACTGGAGTGGGTTGCCATTTCCTTCTCCAATGTAGGAAAGTGAAAAGTGAAAGTGAAGTCG
>NW_011495033.1:9664248-9672226 GCF_000754665.1 Bison bison bison | reverse complement strand
GTGAAAGTGAAGTCGCTCAGTCGTGTCCGACTCTTCTCGACCCCATGGACTGCAGCCCACCAGGCTCCTCCGTCCATGGGATTTTCCAGGCAAGAGTACTGGAGTGGGGTGCCATTGCCTTCTCCGTAACTGTGCTTAGTGACTACATTATTATTATTTGGTCTCCTTTGACAGTTTCCCTCTGTTTTTGCATTTCTCATTTCTCTAATTAAACTCATTCTTTGACTAAAGTTTTCCACAAACAAAAGGCAGGCAAAGAACATGGGTGGGGTCAATGATCATAGGGTCCTGCTCCATTTCAGAAGTGTGCTTATCCAAGGACCTAGCATGCTGCTGCTGCTGCTAAGTCACTTCAGTCGTGTCCAATTCTGTTCGATCCCATAGACAGCAGCCCACCAGGCTCCGCTGTCCCTGGGATTCTCCAGGCAAGAACATTGGAGTGGGTTGCCATTTCCTACCTGCTCCTAAATACATCCCCCAAATACCCTTGCACATGTACACTGGGGAATATGCACAAGAATACTCACAGCAGCCCTGTTGGCATTAGCAGAAATAAATTAATAAAATCAATTACTAGCAAAAATTTAAATGGGAAAATGAAAAATACATTATGATATATTCACATACTGAAATACCACCAGAAGTGAAAGAAAATGTACTACAGCTAGATACAGTAATATGGGTGAATTTTCAGAAGTATAATGTTGAGAAAAAATGCTATGAGGGAATACATATAATGATTCTACTCATATAAAGTTCAAAAATATACAAAACTAAAAATAGATGGTTTAAGATTCAAGTATGCTTGGTGAAACTGCAATAGGAAAGAAACTTTGTATTCTCACACAATCATTAAAGGGATATTGCTTGTAAGCTTAAATTATGCAGTGACCCATCTTTGGGATCCCTGGCTCCCATGTCATGATCATCAAGCTAAAATACCTTTGTTTAGCTCATGGGAAACTTCCAGACCCTGCCCCACTTGTGAATGGCTGCCGGACAGGAGAAATTAACACATCTCCTCCGGAGTCTGACCAGAACCAGTACCTTACTCCCTCCCCTTTTAGTGTAAAAAAAGGCTGAATTCTAACTCATGAAAGATGGTTCACTCGTCCACAGTCTTCTCCTTCTGTGGGTTTTCTGCAGAGAGTCACTATTCCTTGCCCTAGCAACTTGTCCCTTGATTAATTGGCCCATTTGGGGTGAGCAGTACAAGCTTGGACTCGGTAATAAAATCACAGGAAAAGTGAGAGTATAGCATAGATTATGTTTGGAAGAGAGATTGTTTGGAGGAAAGGGGAAAGGGACAGAACTGCAGAGGGCTACATGGGGTAGTGAGTGCAGGGATGTTTGTTATGCTGTTTTTCTTCATTCTCAATCTTTGTTTTGTGTGTGTGTGTGTGTGTGTGTGTGTGTGACTCAGTTGTGTCCTACTATTTGAGATCCCATGGACTATAGCCTGCCAGACTCCTCTGTCCATGGAATTCTCCAGGCAAAAATACTGGAGTGGGTAGCCATTCCCTTCTCCAGGGGAATCTTCCCAACCCAGGGATCAAACCCATATCTCCTGCATTGCAGGCAGATATCTGGAGCCACCAGGGAAGCCCTATTTAATGCCTGCTGCTACTGCTACGTCGCTTCAGTCATGTCCGACTCTGTGCGACCCCACAGACGGCAGCCCACCAGGCTCCCCTGTCCCTGGGATTCTCCAGGTAAGAACACTGGAGTGGGTTGCCATTTCCTTCTCCAATGCATGAAAGTGAAAAGTGAAAGTGAAGTTGCTCAGTCGTGTCCAACTCTTCTCGACCCCATGGACTGCAGCCCACCAGGCTCCTCGGTCCATGGGATTTTCCAGGCAAGAGTGCTGGAGTGGGGTGCCATTGCCTTCTCTGATTTAATGCCTACTCAATGCTAAATAAAAGCAATTATAAAGCCATAACAATCAGGTTATAGAAAAGAACATTTAGTATGACCCCATTTTTTGTTTAAAGGTATATGTATTTAATATGTATAATGATTATGTATATAAAAATGACTAGAAAATTGCACATCAAAATATGAATAGTATTAAACAATGAGTTTTTTCTTATAGTTTGATTTTCTTAAAAAGTCTGTAAGAATTATGCACCATTTTTATTGAAAAATTACTTTCAGCCACATGTAGAATTTTATAATGAAATGATATTGCTCACAATATGTCAAAGCCCGGGCTATGAAATTGATATTTTTGTGTATGATCCCAGCTCAGAGAAAGCATTCAGAGACAAAAGAAAAAGATACACCTAAAAGTGATACTGTGTGACCACACAGAATTTCTGTTTAATTCATTTTGCTTAAGTATTTTCTAAGCTCCTTCACAGTACTACTTTTTCAATAATAAATCATGATGAAAGCTTTTTGTTTGTCTCATTTTAAGAAGGATGAGCCAGGGAATTCCCTGGTGGTCCAGTGGTTAGGACTCTGCTCTCTCACTGTGGAGGCCCCAGGTTCAGTAGCTGGTTGGGGAACTAAGATCCCACAAGCTGTGCAGTATGGCCCCCAAAAAGAAGAAGAATGTGCCAAAAGCCTACTGCTTACGTAAACTTTCAGAGGACTCTATGCATCTTGCTCATGGCTTAATCTCTGGCACCTGGAAGCGCTCTACTCACAGGATGCATTCATTAATTATTTACAGAAAAAATGAAAGAGTAAATGAGTGAATTGATGAATAAACAGGTGGAAGGGATAAAGCACAACAGTTGGTCTCCAATATTTATTTGTCCCTTCTCTGTCCATTTCCTTCTCTGTCCATTACAGTCGAAAAGGGTATAAATTCCATGGATGAGAAGAAATTGAAGCCCAAGATGGGTAGGAGAGGGTATGGTGTTTCATTCCTTGGCTTGGATGAAGTCCTTTCTAGCAGCCCAGACACCTTACAGACTGACCATCTTTGTGGATTCTTAGGAGGCAGGGAGGTTGTAGAATAAGATGAACAAACAGCAACCGAGTTTCAAAAAAAAGAAGAAGTGGAAAGAAGAGGGTTTCCATGAACTTGAGAGGGGTCATCCACCTCTGTTAAGGGCAAGATTCTATGTTTTTGCAATTCTTGGTAAGAAATCCTTTGTTGGCACTTTGAAAAGGAAGTGTTCACTGCAAGTCAGCATGGGTGAAGCTGGGGCAATGAGGCTGGGCCAACTTCACTTCCTTTTCTGGCAGCAATGAACTGCTGAGGAGCCGTGGGCTGGAAAAAGCTGCGAGCAAAGGCTCTGCTCTCCAGCATTTAATAAATTTTCTCCAGCTAGGAAAACAGTAAAACTCAGGAAACTAATGTACTGTCTACTGTGGGCTGGTACATTATCCCATGTGCCAGTGCAAAAAACAAAAACTTTAACCCCCCAAAAGTTACCCAGCCTTAATCCTCCCCAGGCCTCCTGCCTCACTCCAGCCCTTCTTTTCTGAGTAGAGAAGTAGGGTCAGTTATGCAAGAATAAAGCTTCAGGAGGAGGGTACATGCTGTTTACAAAAGTATGGAAAGCTGATACCTGAGTGTTACCAGGAACTTAGATTCAAGAGTCCAGAAGTTGGCACAGGGATGCAAGCGATGATGTGAATGAATCAGCTTCTCCCCTCCTCCTGCCCACTTGTGTCCCCCACCTCCCCCACATCTGACGCTCTGCTCACCAAGGGACAAAGACCAGTGTTGGCCACCTGCCCCTTCCTGGTGCACACCCAGGAGCCCAGTCAGCAGGGAGGACAAAGGCAGCCATCAGAGGCATCCACTACATGCACCTCCATCTCTCTGAACTTAAAAAGAACTGAGAGAGGCCCTGCTCCCCACTGGGCTCTGGTTTGCTGGGAGAAATTAGGCAGCTCAGATCCTTTCCATCCGCCTACAGGGGGGAGACTGAAGTCTCAGGGGGAGGCATTCACAGTCTTCTCTTCCTGTTTTCCCTTAAAGCAGCTGACAAGAGCTCTTGTTACATCCACCCACCTGTTCTCCAGGATGCAGCTACCTTCAGGGCCCACATGGATGAAAGGGAAAGTAAACTGTCGAGTGACCAGACAGAAAGGACCTGGACAATGGCCCTCACCTCCCTTCTCTTCAGTCACCTGCTCATCTGTGTATTCCTCGAATGCTCCAATCTCATTCCTCCCCTAGGTCTTGGTCTTGCTGTTCCCACTCCTAGGACACACCTCCTCCAGTCTCCCCCAAGCAAGTCTGGCTCATCCTCAACAGGCCAGCCCCAGCAGAAGTGACACTCCCTCTGAAGAGGCTCCCCTGGCTGGCTTGGTAAGCAACCTCCACTCGACCCTCAGGTCTATCAGAACACCTTGGTTTTTCCTCTTTCTAACTTCTAATTCCATCTCCTACTCCCTGTTTGTCTGATTCTCCACTATAATTTGAGCATCTAAAAAGCAGAAGCCTTCTTTTCTTGTCTGCCTTAGTATCCCCAGGTTGTAGAAAGTATCTGGCATGCAGAAGAAGTTCAATAAAGATCAGTTCAGTTCAGTCGCTGAGTCGTGTCCGACTCTGCGATCCCATGGACTGCAGCACACCAGTCTTCCCTGTCCATCACCGACTCCCAGAGCTTGCTCAGACTCAAGTCCATCGAATCGGTGATGCCATCCTACTGTCTCATCCTCTGTCATCCCCTTCTCCTCCTGCCTTCAATTTTCCCCAGCATCAGGGTCCTTTCCAATGAGTCAGCTCTTTGCATCAGGTGGCCAAAGTATTGCAGTTTCAGCTTCAGCATCAATCCTTCCAATGAATATTCAGGACTGATTTCATTTAGGATGGACTGGTTGGATCTCCTTGCAGTCCAAGGGACTCTCAAGAGTCTTCTCCAATACCACAGTTCAAAAGCATCAATTTTTTAGCACTCAGCTTTCTTTAGAGTCCAACTCTCACATCCATACGTAACTAGTGGACAAATCATAGCTTTGACTAGATGGACCTTTGTTGGCAAAGTAATGTCTGTGCTTTTTATGCTGTCTAGGTTGGTCATAACTTTTCCTCCAAGGAGTAAGTGTCTTTTTATTTCATGGCTGCAGTCACCATCTGCAGTGATTTTGACGCCCAAAATAAAGTCAGCCATTGTTTCCACTGTTTCCCCATCTATTTGCCATGAAGTGATGGGAATGATGCCATGATCTTAGTTTTCTGAATGTTGAGCTTTAAGCCAACTTTTTCACTCTCCTCTTTCACTTTCATCAAGAGGCTCTTTAGTTCTTCTTCCCTTTCTGTCATAAGGGTGGTGTCATCTGCATATCTGAGGTTATTGACATTTCTCCTGGCAATCTTGATTCAAACTTGTGCTTCATCCAGTCCAGCATTTCTCATGATGTACTCTGCATATAAGTTAAATAAACAGGGAGACAATATATAGCCTTGACATACTCCTTTCCCGATTTGGAACCAGTCTGTTGTTCCACGTCCAGTTCTAACTGTTGCTTCCTGACCTGCATACAGATTTCTCAAGAGGCAGGTCAGGTGGTCTGGTATTCCCATCTCTTTCAGAATTTTCCAGTTTGTTGTGATCCACACAGTCAAAGGCTTTGGCGTAGTCAATAAAGCAGAAGTAGATGTTTTCCTGGAACTCTCTTGCTTTTTCGATGATCCAGCAGATGTTGGCAATTTGATCTCTGGTACCTCTGCCTTTTCTAAATCCATCTTGAACATCTGAAAGTTCACAGTTCACATACTGTTGAAGCCTGGCTATGAGAACTTTAAACATCACTTTGCTAGTGTGTGAGATGAGTGCAATTGTGTGGTAGTTTGAACATTCTTTAGCATTGCCTTTCTTTGGGACTGGAATGAAAACTGACCTTTTCCAGTCCTATGGCCACTCCTGAGTTTTCCAAATTTGCTGGCATATTGAGTGCAGCACTTTCACAGCATCATCTTTTAGAATTTGACATAGCTCAGCTGGAATTCCATCCCCTATGCTTGTTTTGTTCTTAGTGATGCTTCCTAAGGCCCACTTGTCTTCACATTCCAGGACAGGTGGCTCTAGACGAGTGATCACACCACCGTGCTTATCTGGGTCGTAAAGATCTTTTTTGTACAGTTCTTCTGTGTATTCTTGCCATCTCTTCTTAATATCTTCTGCTTCTATTAGGTCCATACCAATTCTGTCCCTTATTGTGCCCATCTTTGCATGAGATGTTCCCTTGGTATATCTAATTTTCTTGAAGAGATCTCTAGTCTTTCCCATTCTATTGTTTTCCTCTATTTCTTTGCACTGATCACTGAGGGAGGCTTTCTTATCTCTTCTTGCTATTCTTTAAAACTCTGCATTCAGATAGGTATATCTTTCCTTTTCTCCTTTGTGTTTCACATGTTTTCTTTTCTCAGCTATTTGTAAGGCCTACTAGGACAATCATTTTGCCTTTTTGCATTTCTTTTTCTTGAGGATGATCTTGATCACTGCCTTCTGTACAGTGTCATGAACCTTCATCCATAGTTCTTCAGGCACCTTGTCTATCAGATCTAATCCCTTACATCTATTTGTCACTTCCACTGTATAATCATGAGGGACATGATTTAGGTCATACCTGAATAGTCTAGTGGTTTTCCCTACTTTCTTCAATTTAAGTCTGAATTTGGCAATAAGGAGTTCATGATCTGAGCCACAGTCAGCTCCCAGTCTTGTTTTTGCTGACTGTATACAGCTTCTCCATCTTTGGCTGCAAAGAATATAATCAATGTGATTTCGGTATTGACTATCTGGCGAATGGTCAATCAATGTTAACCATTTATCTCTTTATCTTTAATCTGTAAACATAGATTAAAAATTAAATAAAAAATAATTTTTTAATTAAAATTAAAAATAAGGTTAAAATTTTTAAATCTACTGAATGAGTGAACCTCAGCGCTCGGGAATGTCTCAATGCAGACACCTAAGGGAAATTTCACTCACTTACATTGTTAGGTTACACACACGTTTCAGAAAGCATGCAAAGCTTTACAAGCTTAATGAAATTACTCAAAAGTTCCCATAGCTTGTACGTGGTGGACTCTGGGACCTAAAACAATGCCTCAGACTAGATCCAAAGTTTCTGCTCTTTCCATGAGAACAGGGGGTTAATGCTTTTACCTTTCAGTGGGAAACTTTTTTGGGACAACAAACTGGAACCCTACTATGTACAGCTGATAAAACACAGGTACTTAACACCACGAACTATCACCCCACATCATTAGTTGGCCACTCTCAAAGATACAGGAAATAACAGTCCCATATCCCAGGAACCCTCTTCAGTTCAGTTCAGTTCAGTTGCTCAGTTGTGTCCAACTCTTTGTGACCCCATGAACCGCATCACGCCAGGCCTCCCTGTCCATCACCAGCTCCCAGAGTTTACTCAAACTCATGTTCATCGAGTTGGTAATGCCATACCCATCTCATCCTCTGTCATCCCCTTCTCCTCTCGCCTTCAATCCTTCCCAGCATCAGAGTCTTTTCCAATGAGTCAGCTCTTTGCATAAGGTGGCCAAGGGTTGGAGTTTCAGCTTCAACATCAGTCCTTCCAACAAACATTCAGGACTGATTTCCTTTAGGATGGACTAATTGGATCTCCTTGCAGTCCAAGGGACTCTCAAGAGTCCTCTCCAACACCACAGTTCAAAAGCATCAATTCTTCGGCACTCAGCTTTCTTCACAGTCCAACTCTCACATCCATGCATGACCACTGGAAAAACCATAACCTTGACTAGACGGACCTTTGTTGGCAAAGTAATGTCTGTGCTTTTTAATATGCTGTCTAGGTTGGTCATAACTTTTCTTGCAAGGAGTAAAAGTCTTTTATTTCATGGCTGCAATCACCATCTGCAGTGATTTTGGACCCCAAAAAAATAAAGTCTGCCACTGTTTCCACTGTTTCCCCATCTATTTGCCATGAAGCGATGGGACCGGATGCCATGATCTTAGTTTTCTGAATGTTGAGCTTTAAGCCAACTTTTTCACTCTCCTCTTTCACCTTCATCAAGAAGCTCTTTAGTTCT
>NW_011495033.1:9659465-9663963 GCF_000754665.1 Bison bison bison | reverse complement strand
GGGCGTAGTCAATAAAGCAGAAGTAGATGTTTTCCTGGAACTCTCTTGCTTTTTCGATGATCCAGCAGATGTTGGCAATTTGATCTCTAGTTCCTCTGTCTTTTCTAAAACCAGCTTGAACATCTGAAAATTCACGGTTCACATATTGTTGAAGCCTGGCTTGGAGAATTTTGAGCATTACTTTACTAGCGTGTGAGATGAGTGCAATGTGCAGTAGTCTGAGCTTTCTTTGGCATTGCCTTTCTTAGGGACTGGAATGAAAACTGACCTTTCCCAGTCCTGTGGCCACTGTGGAGTTTTCCAAATTTGCTGGAACCCTCTTACCCAGGCAAACCAGGGTGGTTGGCACCTTCCATCTCGGTCACTAAACCATCCTGGCATCCTGAGCACGGCCCCTGCCGCACACACTTAGGGTGACAAGACACAACTGTATTCTGTGGACAACACTGCCCTGCCTCTGGCTCCCCCAGCTCAGTCCAGAAGAAACTGTCCCTCAGTCTTGTCCTGGAGGCCGGCCTGGCTGAGCAGAGAGCCCAGGCCCCTGCCTGGGTAGCTAAGGGTCTGATGAAGCTCCCTGGGCTGGGCAGGGGGCAGGGCCCTTCTGTTCCACGTAGGTGAAGGTTTCTAATCCACCCTGGCTGGTGAGGCCCAGCCATCCCAGGAACCCCCTGGACCCTGCTCCCCACCAGCTCCCATCAGGCCTGGACCTTGTGCTCGGGATGAACCCTGCATTCACCCCAACATCTGTCTCCAGCATTGGGCTGGAGCTGCTGATCCTGAGACAGTCACCCAGCCTCTGAGCTCATGGTCCACCCCTTAGGTCGGGCTCTCCGAGGGGGCTTAACCAGCCTCCCAGGGGAGACCAGGAAAGGGGGGCCATTTCTGACATAGCTCCTGGTCTTCGGGCCTCCCCCACCACCACCCTCAAGACATCAGCCAAACGTGAAAGCCAGGGCCACTCTCTGCCTTCCTCTTTTCTTCGTCTAAATTGACTGAGTTCTCATAATTTACATATGTCATTGGTCACAATTCCAAAGAATCAAAACTGCAAGCTTAAATTTTTGGATCTTATGACTTCCTGAGCAGCAACTTTTTATAAAGGAGGCTCAGAGCCGAGATTTCAAGGAGCCAGAGAACCCAGGAGTCCTCAGCCCAGCCCTGTTCCTGTTGCTGGTCGGCACCCAGAACGATGAGGGTCAGCCTGGCCGCCCTGGCCTTCCTCCTCACTCTTGCCGTCCTGCACTCGGAGGCCAATGAAGGTGAGCCTGCTACTCCCACTGCTCTGAACAAAGAGAACACAGGGGCTGGAGACAGAAGGTGGGGGTGGGCAGGGTGTGGGGCTGAAGTGAGGAGCTGTGGGTGGTCTGGAAAACATGGTCTGGGGTTCCTGCAAAACAGTGTCTTTCCCGAGGGTGTCTCCCCATATCCGGTCGGGGCTCACTTCTGCCTCCCCTGGGGTGGGGAAAACCTGCCTCTGAAAACAGCCTTCCTGGCCTTTGGTCCCCAGCCTCGAGAAGCTGACCCAGAGCCCTCCAGGTGTCTGCTCAGCTGCCTCCAGGCAGGAGCAGAGTCTGGGCGAGAGGAACCCACAGAGGATCACGCTCTCTTCGTTTGACCATCTTTGGATGGTTACCAACATTGAAAAACTGGTAACATTAAAAATCCCTATTGCCCATTTCTTTCACAAATATGGAAGACCAAGCAGACATGAGCCCGAGTTTCCACAAGCTCACCTCCAAATGGGACTGAGGTGGAGGTGCTGTCCCCTTAGACAGGGGGCGCTGCCCAGGCCTCAGGGTCCCCACTGCCTGCCACACCCAGCTGTGGTCTGCGTGGTCTCGGGGACTTTGAGCCTGAGACACGCGGGTCAGCTTCCCTCCTCTCCCTGCAAGACCTGTCCAGTGTGTACACAGCACAGAGCCATGTACGAGCTCTCGGTAAATACCTGTGCTACAGGAAGAGCAGGCAGGGCTAAACCCCAGTGTCCTGATCCCCAGCTCACTTCCCTCAACAGGCCTGCTTGGCCCTCTGCAGGGGGCTGGAGCCAGGGGAGAAGGCGGCACAGAGGGACCTGGGAGGAGGCTTCCCAGGAAACAACTCTCCTGAGCTGAATTTCTTTTTTTTTTTTTAACTTTTATTTTTGTATTGGGGTATAGATGATTCACAATGTTGTCAGTTTCAGGTGAACAGGGAAAGGACTCAATCATACATATACACGCATCCATTCTCCCCCAAACTCTTCTCCCATCCACGTAACATTGAACAGAGTTCCCTGTGCTCTACAGTAAGTCATTATTGGTTATCCATTTTAAATATAGCTGTGTGTACATGTCCATCTCAAACTCTCTAAGTCTCCCTTCCCCCATCCTTCCCTCCTGGCAACCACAAGTTCATTCTCTAAGTCTGTGAGTCTCTGTTTTATAAGTTCATTTGTATCATTTATTTTTAGACTCTGAGTATAAGGGATGTCATAGGATATTCCTCCTCTGTGTGACTTACTTCTTAGTATGTTGCTGTTGTTGCTGTTCAGTCGCCCAGTTGTATCCAGCTCTTTGCGACCCCAAGGACTGCAGCACGCCAGGCCTCCCTGCCCCTCACCATCTCCCAGAGTTTTCTCAGTATGGCAATCTCTAAATCCATACACGTTGCTGCAAATGGTATCATTTCATTATTTTTAAAGGCTTAGTAATATTCCACTGTATATATGTACACATGTATGTATATGTGTATATATGTATGTATGTATATATGTACACATGTACCACATCTTCTTTACCCATTCCTCTATCAATAAACATTTAGATTGCTTCCAAGTTTTGGCTATTGTAAACAGGTCTCTTGAGCTGAATTTCAACTGAAATCAGTGACCAAACAATACTCCACACTAGGGCTGTCATCTGACATTCTGCTAGTTCGATGGATGATGGCTGTTTTCCAATTTTGACTGTGAAATTTTGACTGCGAAAGAGCTTTTCACTGCTTTCCAATAATTTCAGTTATTGTCATATGACCTCTCATCTGCAAACCAGATCAATGATAACTTCTCAAAGGGTGGTTTTGAGGAAGGGAGATGAGTCACATCGGGAACTAAGCCAGGCACCAGGCCTGTAGTAGAGTCTCAGGGCACATCTTCCTGGACTGACGAGGGGGTTGAGTTGAAAGTTGAAAGTTAAGTTGCTCAGTCGTGTCCAACTCTTTGCGACCCTGTGGACTGTAGCCCACCAGATTCCTCTGGCCATGGGATTCTCCAGGCAAGAATACTGGAGTGGGTTGCCATTTCCTTCTCGGGTTACCTCCCGATAAACACAACAGAAATGGAAAATACCGGAAGTTGAAAATGCATATAATGCACCTAACCTCCCAGACACCATAGCTTAGCCTCGCCTATCTCAAAGGTGCTCAGAACTCACCTTAGCCGACAGTCAGGGAACATCATCCAACATAGGCCTATTTTATGATGGAATGCTGTCTAACACAGGTCATGTTTTTGAACACTGTACTGAAAATGACCCACAGAATGGTTGTCTGGGTACAGAGTGGTGGTAAGTGCGTCAGTGTTGACCCCAATGATCCCATGCCTGACCCAGAGTTGCAGCTGCTCTGCACAACATCTCAGGAGAGGATCTATCCCGTATATACATAAAAAGCCGACTTTGTGCCACTTGCTCGGGCAACACGCTGGAATGCACTGGGAGCAGAAGCAGATCATCTCTCCCCGGGAGCCTGGGTCTGGAAGCTCTGCTCTGGTCAGCCTGTGACCTTCTGTGCCTTGTTTAGTTTTCCGGACCCACAGCTTCCTCTCTGTTCCATGGGGGTAATAAGGCCTTTACTGCACAAAACAATCATCGGTATAAAAATCAATTTGCACAAGGCTATTGCCGCAAGGCTATGATTTGCCATTTCAAGGACAAAGGAAAGGGTGGGTGTCCTGCCTGGAGTCACACAGCTTTCAGAAAAAAAAAAAAAAAGGACAAGTTGAACTTTCCTGCCTCCTAGCCAAAGCCCTGCTCCTCTGAGCCGAGCAAACGTCCGCTTCTAGCAGCAACCCCGCCCCTACCTGTGAGAGAGGGTCCTCTCAGACGCAGGGAACAGTCCCGCCCTGCTGTGGCCCACCCTGGACGTCCACTAGCATTTTCAAGTGGGAATTCTTCTCAGCATTTCTCAGGACAGTATATGTTTTTTCTAAATTCCAAATCCCAAGAAAAGTCAGTTGAGCAATTGGGGAAAACGGGCAAAAGTATTCTAATTCTGTTGATGGAATAAAGCTTAACATTCAAGAGAGAGATGTCACTGACTTAAAGGAATTTGCTGACATCAGGCATGAAAGCAGGAAACACTGGCACGTGGAGTTAAGGTTAAGATCAGCACGTGGGGGGATGTGGGCTGGAGCACAAACGGGAGAAGTGGTCTTGATCCAGCTTCTTGAGACCATTGCCCTGTTACACATGGCAGTTCACAGCTCTGTCTGCTGCTAAGAAATGCTGCTGCTGCTGCTGCT
>NW_011495033.1:9657246-9659365 GCF_000754665.1 Bison bison bison | reverse complement strand
CTCGGTCGTATCCGACTCCTAGCGACCCCATGGACTGCAGCCTACGAGGCTCCTCCATCCATGGAATTTTCCAGGCAAGAGTACTGGAGTGGGGTGCCATTGCCTTCTCCGAAGAAATGCTAGTAAGTTTGTAAAATTCATACACCTTCACAATCACTCAGCTGTGTCTGACTCTTTGCGACCCCATGGACTGTAGCCCACAGGCTCCTCTGTCCATGGGGATTCTCCAGGCAAGAATATTGGGGTGGATAACCATGCCCTCCTCCACGGGATAGTCCCAACCCAGGGATTGAACCCAGGTCTCCTGCATTGCAGGTGGATTCTTTACCATCTGAGCCACCAGGGAAGCCCAATCACGTAAGAGGAAATACAAAGAGAAAATGCATACATGTCACAGAATACTGGGACATGAAACCAAAAACATTTGCTAACATTTATATACAATCTAAATTAGCTAAAGCAGGGGACTTCCCCGGTGGTCCAGTGGTTAAGACTGCACACTTTCAATGAAAGGGACACAGGTTTGATCCCTGGTCCAGGAACTAAGATTCCACGTGTTGTGTGGGCAGAATGCAATATCAATTTGAATGAGAAAAACAAATTCAGGAGAAGCAGACCAGATATGTCCATCATTAAAATAGGAAATTAGCTCACGTGAAGGAAGCATTTAGTACTCAAACTCCAACTGAAAATGCATTTAGACATTCTTTCAACAGTTGGGCCAATCCAGAATGGAAAAAATGTTCTATGGAATTACTTGCTACAAAAGAAAGGTAAAGACTACAAGCAGTTTGCAATTGATGCTGCCTGTGTTTTAAATTTTTATTTTTGAATGAGAACTTTAAATATTTTAAATAGTTGTTGCACTTTTTTTGGTTTTTAAATGGTTTTCATTGGCCCTTTATTTTGTGTTAATGTTCCCATCTTTTCATGTTTTTTATTATCAACTGTCTTTAGCTGCTAGAGAACATTAAATGTGTTACTGAGTTTATAATCTTGTCACCATACATAGAAACATCCCTTATTGTTACTTTGAATTTATTTTTATAGAAAACCTTTTTTTGGGAAAAAAAAAAAACCTTCATAGAAAAATGATTCACTGTTTACTGTGTAGTCACATTATTTTTAAAACATGAGAATAAAGTGTTATATATTAAAAAAATCACCTAACACAACACTAAATCAACTATACTTCAAAATAAAATAAAACCTTAAAATGAAAAAAAAATTAATATGTAGTACAACCTAAAATGATTTTTATCTCATTTTTAAAAAATATGAATATAGAATAATTTATGATCTGAGAATTTCCAGGAATTCTGATTTCATATTCCTGAATCCTGAGGAAAACCAGAAATTTGAAACACTAGGACCAAAGAGTCCCATCCCAGCCTTGGAGAGGGTCTGGGAGAAGAGGCTGGGAGGGGCTGGAGAGGCAGACCGAGGGAGGAAAGGACTTAGAGGAGGACAATTTAAGCGGGGATTGGGGGTGGTTGGGGGGGGGCCGCAAGGGAGCCTCCCTCATCGTCCAGTAGTTAAGACTCTGTGCTGCCAATGCAGGGGCCGCTGGTTCTATCCCTGGTCAAGGAACCCAGGTCCCACATGCAGTGTGGCTTAGCCAAAAGATTTTTTAAAAGGCGGAGAGAGGAGGAAGAGCAGGCCGTTTCCTGCCAGGTGCTCCCATCTCCTGTCTCCCTCCCCTCCTCAGGGGCTGCGGGGAATGCAGATAGAGGTCTAAGCTTTCTCTTGGAGAAGCTTCCAGCATCTTACAGTCCTCTACCTTGCAGAACCAGCTGGTAACATGAGAGTCTGCTGTTTCTCCTCGGTAACAAGGAAAATCCCACTCTCTTTGGTGAAAAATTATGAAAGGACCAGTGACAAGTGCCCCCAGGAAGCGGTCATGTAAGTACAGCCCCCCCAACAATGGAAAGGGTGCAATCTCAAGAACCAGTAGGGCTGGGAGAGGGAAGGGGGACAGGACTCTCTAGGAACAGTGACAAGAGTGGGGTGGGGTGGGGGTGACACAGGAGGCACTGCTGGTGGGGGTCGGGGGAGAGGCTGGAGTGGTGGGGCAGACTCTTCTTTGCCCGCTGGCTCTCCCTTTTTTATTTTTTCCCTC
>NW_011495033.1:9649395-9655607 GCF_000754665.1 Bison bison bison | reverse complement strand
GTGAGTGAGGAGGTGGGGAGACCTGGGGTCTCCGGGAAGGACGGGCGGGAGTGCAGGGGCGAAGGGTAGGGAGGAGGTGGGCACGGCAGGGGCCACTGACGCCCTCTGCACAACAGGCTCTACAAGTGGCATACCGTGGCGTTCACCCCGCTGCCAGGCAGGTCGGCTCTCCTCCTGGGTTACTGGGGTGCTCAGGCCTGCGGGGGGCTGGGTGGATACCGAGCGTCCCCTGAATGTGGAGCTATAACTACCGCGGCTGCACTCCTTCTCTGAGCCCCCCTCCTCAGGAATGGAACCTCCATCCTCCAAGCTGCTCAAGATGAAAACAGGAAGTCACCCTTGAAACACTCTCCTCTCCATCCAATCTATCAACAAATCCTGTCTATCAACAAATCCTGTCAACTCTCTCAAAATCTCTCTCAATTCCAGCCACTTTGGCTTCTCCACCACCACCCTCATCCAGGCTCTCACCCGCCTGACCTCAGGATGTGCCTCAGAAGCGGGTGAGAGCTTGGCCGGTGCGCAGAATCCAACCAGGCACCCGGAGTCAAGGTGGAGCACCAGGAAGACCGAAGGCATTCAGAACTGAATTATGTGGGAAGAAATTGCTGCAGGGCGTCAGCTGTAACCTTAGAAGGAGATGCAAGATTCCATCCACACAGATCACAGAGAATAAAAGAAGGATCTTAAGGGCTGGTGGATTGGCTTAAAGTGTCCTTAGTGCCAGAGGGGAGGGTAATGAATGTTCTGAAAGAGCTAAAGACAGGAGAAAAGTCTAGCATAGCCATGAGGAAAGTTTGCTACACCCTCAATGAAGGTGCTGGCTTTTGTCTACACAAGTCACACAGAAGGATCACTGGAGTGTCTAGTTAGAACCTAGATGACACCAATCGTTTTTTGTTTTGTTGTGTTGTGGTTTTCTTTCTTTCTTTCTTTTTTTTCCCCAGCAGTGCTGCACAGCATATAGCCCCCTGCAGTGGGAGCACAGAGTCAACTACTGGACTGCCAGGGAAGTCCCCAAAACCAACCCTTTTTAGATGCTCAACATCACCCATTATCAGAGAAATGCAAATCAAAACCACTATGAGGTACCATTTCACGCCAATCAGAATGGCTGCAATCCAAAAGTCTACAAGCAATAAATGCTGGAGAGGGTGTGGAGAAAAGGGAACTCTCTTACACTGTTGGTGGGAATGCAAACTAGTACAGCCACTATGGAGAACAGTGTGGAGATTCCTTAAAAAACTGGAAATAGAACTGCCTTATGATCCAGCAATCCCACTGCTGGGCATACACACTGAGGAAACCAGAATTGAAAGAGACACGTGTACCCCAATGTTCATCGCAGCACTGTTTATAATAGCCAGGACATGGAAGCAACCTAGATGTCCATCAGCAGATGAATGGATAAGAAAGCTGTGGTACATATACACAATGGAGTATTACTCAGCCATTAAAAAGAATACATTGGAATCAGTTCTAATGAGGTGGATGAAACTGGAGCCTATTATACAGAGTGAAGTAAGCCAGAAAGAAAAACACCAATACAGTATACTAACGCATATATATGGAATTTAGAAAGATGGTACCGATAACCCTGTATACGAGACAGCAAAAGAGACACTGATGTATAGAACAGTCTTTTGGACTCTGTGGGAGAGGGAGAGGGTGGGATGATTTGGGAGAATGACATTGAAATATGTATAATATCATGAATGAAACGAGTCGCCAGTCCAGGTTCGATGCACCAGCTTGGGGCTGGTGCACTGGGATGACCCAGAGGGATGGTATGGGGAGGAAGGAGGGAGGAGGGTTCAGGATGGGGAACACATGTATGCCTGTGGTGGATTCATTTCGATATATGGCAGAACCAATACAATATTGTAAAATTTAAAAATAAAATAAAATTTAAATAAATAAATAAATCTGCTCCTGAAAAAAAAAAAAACAACCCTTTTTAAAAGATGCGAATTCCAAGCCTCCTATTGTCATTTTGACTATAAAGGTAGAGCTGCGTGTACGCAGTCATAGTGTAGAGATGATCACACTTGAAATGCACAGGCCTGACTCTCAAGTCTCTATTGGCCAATAAGCACTCCCTAATGCTAGGTTAACAGGGACTAGGGGAGATTGCAGCAATGTAGAATGGATACGCCCCTTCCAAATGGGCATGTGTTCCAGTAAATGGCTAAGTGGGAAGAGAGTGTGCAGAATTAAGGACCTAAAGTCCAGTCCATGGAAATCGGATTCATTCCCTTTAAGAAACCTGAAGCCACAAGGCTTCCCTTGTAGCTCAGTTGGTGAAGAATCTGCCTGCAATGCAGGAGACCCGGGTTTGATTACTGGGTCGAGAAGATCCCCTGGAGAAGGAAATGGCAACACACTTCAGTATTCTTGCCTGGAGAATCCCCGTAGACAGAAGAGCCTGGCAAGCTACAGTCCATGGGTTTGCAAGAGTCGGACACGACTTAGGAACTAAACCACCACCAATGCTAGGGTAGTGATCTGGTGGCAATTACATATAATTAGCCCAGTAATCTCCATTTCATAAGATAATAACTCTGTAAGTTAAGAGTTACTCTGTAACTGGTAAGCCTCCGGAAGCTTACAATTAAACATAGGTCGTATAGTGTAAATCAGGCCAGGAATATTAGTATAGAAATGCAAAGATGAGTTACAGGTTTGTAATCATTGGAATCATCTATATAGTTTGGAACTTAGAGCACTTATAATACATTTTAAAATGATTTCTTAAAGTACATAACAGATTATTCATGTGATTCCAGTATTAAATGTGTAATTAAATAATTTATTTGTGCTTGTGATTTTGAGCTGAGAGATAAATATAAGAGAATATGGCTACGTTAACAAAGAACACTGGAGTATTTAACACAACTTGATTTTCCTATAGTCCTAAGTTTAATTTGCTGTTATTATAGGAGTGAAGTGCTTTGGAAGATTCTGAATGGTAGATTGGACATGGAGAATATTCTTAAAAATTTAATGTGCCAAGTCGCTTCTGTTGTGTCCAACTCTGTGATCCCATGTAGCTCGCCAGGCTCCTCTGTCCATGGGATTTCCCAGGCAAGAATACTGGAGTGGGTTGCCATTCCCTCCTCCAAGGGATCTTTGCAACCCAGGGATCAAACCCAAGTCTCTTACATCTCCTACATTGGCAGGCAGGTTCTTTACCACTAGCACCAACTGGGAAGCCTAAAATCCAGTATATTAAGTTAATTAAAACAGCTTAAATTATTTACAAAAATTTAATCCACAAAGTTCTAAACAGGACTGATTGTTTAAGGCTTGTCTAGTCTACTTAATTAAGCATTCATCAGGGACTTAAATTTTGCTAGTTTTATAAATAGGATAAGATGGGTGAGGCACGGGAAGCTATATTTTTAATTTGTTGCTCTACTGAATATTCATTTAAAAATCAAAGTAACTGCAATAGCTTCCTACACACAAAACTTGACCTGCAGACATGAAAAAAAACCTCACACCGATCCAAGTCATACTCATCTCTTGCCCTGATGACCAAAATATGGTCTACTCAGTCTCTCCACTTCCATTCTTCCTCCATGCCCTCCATGCTCCACCACAGCCACCTGAAAATCATACCATTCAGCCACCATACTTCCCTTTATAAACACAATCAAATCCAAAATCTTTATAAGCACGTCCAGCCAAATGCCCCATAACTGGGACCCTGCCTGTCTCCTGAGGCTCAGCCCGCTCCCTCATCTTGATGCTCCAGCCACACAGACCTTCTTTAGTCACCTCAAACACACACACCTCATTTTTTGCCTCAGGGTCTTTGCATATGCTAGTCCCCTTCTCCTAGGGCTTCTATTCCACCCTCTCTTAGCTAGCCAACTCTCATTCATCCTTTAGGTCTCTGTTAAAGATTCTTCTTAGAGCAGCCTCGTGTTAACCTCTAGTATAAGTTTGGTCTCCAGTGACACAGTTTCGTAAAAATCCTAGAAATAACCCATTATAGCTCTCATCACAACTTGTAACTCTGTCCTTATTATATGACACTATTTCGTTAATGGCTTTCTCCCTCATAAGACAGTTCCATGAGGCCAAGTAGCATTGAGTAGGTGAATTAGGAGAGGCAAACTCTTTGCTGATGGCCCAGACAGCATCACCCCAGCCCTGCCTTTGCTGTAAACATGAACTGGAAATTCCACTGGTGGGTCAGTGGTAAGGACTCCGCACTCTCGCTGCCCAGGGCTTGGGGTTCAGTCCCTGGTTGGGGAACTAAGACTGCAGAAGCCATGTGGTGAAGCCAAAAATAAAAAATAAAGTACAATTTTTTAATGGGCTGGATCAGTAGGTTTCTATCAGACTTTCAGGTTAGGGGGTCTCCAACCTATGGTCTTGGAGTTAAATCCAGCTGCTGCCTGTTTGTAAATAAAGTTTTATTGAAACACAGTCATGCTCGTTTGTTTTCATGTGGCCTTTGACTGCTTTTGATCTACAAACAAGAGCTGGGCAGGTGTGACAGAGACTTTGTGGGGCCCACTCTCCTCTTTCACTTTCATCAAGAGGCTCTTTAGTTCTTCTTCACTTTCTGCCATAAGGATTGTGTCATCTGCATATCTGAGGTTATTGATATTTCTCCCGGCCATCTTGATTCCAGCTTGTGCTTCATCCAGCCCAGCATTTCACATGATGTATTTTGCATATAAGTTAAATAAGCAGGGTGACAATATACAGCCTTAATGTACTCCTTTCCCAATTTGGAACCAGTCTGTTGTTTCATGTCCAATTCTAATTGTTGCTTCCCGATTTGGAACCAGTCTATTGTTCCATGTTCAGTTCTAACTGTTGCTTCTTGACCTACATACAGATTTCTCCGGAGGCAGGCCAGGTGGTCTGGTATTCCCATCTCCTTAAGAATTTTCCAGTTTGTTGTGATCCACAATGTGAACACACCCAGAACATGCCTCACGTTTTGTTGTTCCCACGCCTTTGTCTGAAAGGGTGAGCTCTAGAATCAGAAGACCTCTGTTTGAATCCCAGCTTTTCCCCCTTTCTAGCTGTGTGAGCAAATTATGTCATAGCTCTGCGCCTCTGTATCCTCATCCGTAAAAGGGGACGACAACTCTACCAATGTCACAGGGCTGTAGTCAGGAAATAATTGTAAATATTTTCAAAATAGTAAGTGCTTCCTGTCTTACGACATCTATTATCCCTGTTGGCAGTTACCTTTGAGTAGAATGTTCTTCTGTCTTTCTCTGCATTCTAAAATCGAATACAGTCTCAGTCTAATTTTTGAGACCCAGGCCAAATGCCATCCCTTTCATGAATTTTCCTCCACATTCTAATCTAAGGAGTTCTCTCTTGCTTTCCTCTGAAATCCTCACTGAACACTGAGGTCCCACAGCTCTGGTCAGCAGGGTCTTTCTCAGTTTTCTTCATCTCTACCCCAACTAGAATAAAAGCATCTTTACTAATACTTACAGTAATCCTTCTTAACAAGGATTTGTTTAAGTAAAAGAAATAAGCCTAAATCTCCTAACAAAGAAAATCTCTGGTCCAAATAGCATCACTGGTGATGTCTACCAAACACTTAAAGAAGAATTAACACACCAAACTCTTCTAAAAGACAAGAGGAAGAACTACTTCCTAACTCATTCTATGAAGGCAGCATTACCCTGATCTCTGAACATATTTTCACTTAAAAACTTATACATGAATAATGTTTATAGCAGCATTATTCTTAATACCCACAGGTTATGAAACAAACCAAGTGCCCATCAGGTGATGAATGGATATACAATATGAGATATAGCCATACAGTGGAATTTATTCAGCCATCAAAAAGAATGAAGTACTGATCCATGTTACAGCATGGAAGAACCTTGAAAACTTTGTTAAATGAAAGGAGTCAGACACAAAAGGCAACATATAGAATGATTCCCTTTACACATGAAACATCCAGAATAGTTAAGTCTGTAGAGACAGAATGCAAATTAGTGATTGCCGGGGGCTGGGAGAGGGGGAAAGAGAGTGGGTTGTCACTGAATATTGTAATACCTTTGTATGTGTGTGTGTTTTATTTTTTATCATTTTCTTTTAAATTTAATTTGTTATGGTCATGTATATTGCAACCAAAGAAAGACAATGCCAAAGAATGCTCAAACTACCGCACAATTGCACTCATCTCACACGCTAGCAAAGTAATGCTCAAAATTCTCCAAGCC
>NW_011495033.1:9632733-9649045 GCF_000754665.1 Bison bison bison | reverse complement strand
TGCTTATTTAACTTATATGCAGAGTACATCATGAGAAACCCTGGGCTGGAAGAAGCACAGGCTGGAATCAAGATGGCCGGGAGAAATATCAATAACCTCAGATATGCAGATGACACCACCCTTATGGCAGAAAGTGAAGAGGAACTAAAGAGCCTCTTGATAAGAGAGTGAAAAAGTTGGTTTAAAGCTTAACATTCAGAAAACTAAGATCATGGCATCTGGTCCCATCACTTCATGGCAAATAGATGGGGAAACAGTGGAAACAGTGAGAGACTTTATTTTTCTGGGCTCCAAAATCACTGCAGATGGTGATTGCAGCCATGAAAATTAAAAAACGCTTACTCCTTGGAAGGAAAGCTATGACCAACCCAGACAACATATTAAAAAGCAGAGACATTACTTTGTTAACAAAGGTCTGTCTACTCAAGGCTATGGTTTTCCCAGTGGTCATATATGGATGTGAGAGTTGGACTATAAAGAAAGCTGAGCACCGAGGAATTGATGCTTTTGAACTGTGGTGTTGGAGAAGACTCTTGAGAGTCCGCTGGACTGCAAGGAGATCCAACCAGCCCATCCTAAAGGAGATCAGTCCTGGGTGTGCATTGGAAGGACTGATGTTGAAGCTGAAACTCCAATACTTTGGCCACCTGATGCGAAGAGCTGACTCATTTGAAAAGACCCTAATGCTGGGAAAGATTGACGGCAGGGGGAGAAGGGGGCGACAGAGGATGAGATGGTTGGATGGCATCACCAACTCAATGGACATGAGTTTGGGTAAACTCTGGGAGTTGGTGGTGGACAGGGAGGCCTGGCAAGCTACAGTTAATTGGGTTGCAAAGAGTCGGACACGACTGAGGGACTGAACTAAATCTAAATATTGCAACTGTGTGAAACTACTACACGATGTTGTTTAGTTTCTGAGTTGTGTCCAGCTCTTTTGCAACCCAACGCCCTGTAGCTTGCAGAATCTTAGCTCCCTGACCGCTGACTGAGCCCACTTCCCCTGCAGTGGAAGCATGGAGTCCTAGCCACTGGCCCACCAGGGAATCCCTGTAACACCTTTTGGAGTGATGAAAACCTTCTGGAACTAGATAGAGGTGATGGGCACACAAACTGTGAATGTCCTAAATGCCACTAAATTTCACATTTTAAAATGATTAATGCAATTAATATTGCGTTATGTGAGTTTTACCTCAACAGCAACAACAAAAAGCAATAAGCCTCCTCTTGAATGAGGAACTCTTATTTTGCTTTCAGCAAGCCTGTAAAGATGAGGCAATCTTTATTGTCCAAAGAGGAAGTTATTAGTTAGCTTTTACTCATAACAAGTCACCCTAAAATTTAGTAGATTAAAGCAAGTGTTAACAAGATACTGCACACCTATTAGAATGGTGAAAATCCGGAACAGTAACAGTATCAAATGCTGACAAGGATGTGGAACAGCTGAAATTCCCATCCATAGCTGATGGGAATGCAAAATGGGACAGCCACTTTGGAAGAAAATGTATAGATTTCTTACAGAATTAAATATATTCTTACCATGCAATCCAGTAGTTATGCTTCTTCGTATTTTCCCAAAGGAGCTGAAAACTTATGTCCACCCAAAAACCAGCACACGGATGTTTATAGTAACTTTATTCATAATTTCCAAACTTGGAAGCAACCAAGATGTCCTTCAGTAGGTGACTGGGTAAATACACTGTGTTACCTCCAGACAATGGAACATTCAGTGCTAAAGCAAATGAGCTATCAAGCCATGAAAAGACACGGAGGAATTTTAAAAGCATATTACATATCTTAAAAGTGCAGTCTCAATAGGCCAGTATTTTCAAGTCTTTGTTTGTGTGACACATGCTATTATCTCATTTACCGAGAAGCCAATCTGAAAATGCCACATACTGCATGATTCCAAGTATATGACATTCTGGAAAAGGCAAAACTGTCTCTGGAGAGACAGTCAAAAGATCTGTGGTTGCAGGTTGGGGGTGAGTGGACAGGTGCTAGGGAAGATGAGTAAGCAGAGCACAGAGGATTTTTAGGGCAGTGGAAATACTCTGTGTGGTACCATAATGATAGATACATATAATTATACATTTGCCCAAACCTATAGAATATACAGCACCAAGAGTGAACTGTAATGTAAACCATGGTCTTTGGAGACTCACAGAGAATGAACTTATGGTTGCCAGTAGGGAAGGATGGGGGGAAGGGATGGTTAGGGAGTTTGGGATGGACATGTAATCACTGCTATATTTCAAATGGATAACCAAGAAGGACCTCCTATATGGTACATGGAACTCTGCTCAGTGTTATGTGGCAGCCTAGATGGAAGGGGAATTTGGGGGGGAAGGGACACATGTATATGTATGGCTGAGTCCCTTCACTGTTCACCTGAAACCATCATAATATTGTTAATTGGCTACATTCCAAAAAAAAAGTTAAAAAAAAAAAACAACTATGGCCTTTGGGTGATTATGCTGTGTCAGTGTGGGTTCACCAGTTGTGACAAATGTACCACTCTGATGAGGGCTATTGAAAATGGGGAGACTGTCTCTGGGGGTAGAGTATATGCAGGAAACATCTATACTTCCCTTCAGTTTTGCTATGAATCTAAAACTGCTCTTTTAAAAGTATTAATGAAAACATTAAAAAAAATTTTAAGTGCAAGGATTTATTATTTCTCACAAATCTATGGGTTGGATAAATGGTTCTGCTGGTCTGAGGCAATTCAGCTGGGGTTCAATGGTTGAGGATGATCTCTCACCAGGGACAGCTCTCCACATGGTCACTCAACCTTTGAGAGGTTGTTGTGGGCTGGTACACATAAAGGCATAAAAGTTCCTAGCAGAAAACTAACACAAGTCTCAACAGGCCAGCAGTTTTCAAGTCTCTGTTTGCATGATACATTCTATTATCTCATTTACCAAAGTCTCATAGCCAAGACTAGAGTCAGTATGGGTCGTGACTTCCCACATGCATACATACTTGGTGGGGGGGATTCTTGAAGCCCTTTTTTTACATAAGCTACCAAAGGGAGGAAGAAGTTAAATACTACCAAAGGGAGGAAGAAGTTAAATATCTGAACCAAGATCTAATCTCTAATAGCCAAGCTAGAGTTAGGAGAAGTGCTTGGTACAAAAGGGAAGCCTCTCTATTTGACTTGATATCACCAAAGCATATAGGGAATGGTCAAACAGTATCTGAGGAACCCCGTCCATGTGTGACCACAGAATGATTTCAATTCTACACTATAGAATAGACTTCAGCTATGGAATCTTGAATGGAATATTATTGTTTGGGGTTGCTGTATTTTTCTAAGGAGGGTGTGGGCCCTGTCTTGTAGACAGCAAGGAAAACAAGAAGACCAGTTGGTTGGATCTGCTTTTCCTCTTACAACTTGAAAAGAAAGATTTTCCTGTGTGCGATAGTGACATAGATTAAGATCATGCATGTGGAAGAAAAATGCACACATAGATTATTTCCAAACACAGATATTTACAGTAAGGACACAGAGGATGTGGCCACCTGCCTCTGTGGGTCCTGCGTCTCTAACATTTACACAACCCACAGCAAGAATCCATAAGGAGTCAGGTGTGCCAATATTCAAAACATAAGTGAGTGAACAAATTTAAAAGTACACTGAATTACTTAATATTGCAACCATATGAAACCATTGCATATTGTCGTTGTTTAGTTGCTAAGTCGTATCTGACTCTTTTCAACCCCATTGACTGAAGCCCGCCAGACTCCTCTGTCCATGGGATTTCCCAGGCAAGAATACTGGAGTGGGTTGTCATTCCTTCTCCAGGGGATCTTCCCCACCCAGGGATCAAACCCACATCTCCCGCATTGGCAGTCAAATTTTTTACCCCTGAGCCACATAAGGAAGCCTGAAACTATTGCATATACAGCCCTAATTCAGGAGTCTATCACCATAGACTGGAGCACAAAAAAAGCAGCAAGAAACTGAACATGGAGCATTTCAGGGGAACAACTCTTTATTTTACAAGAATGTATCGTTTTCACACCATCTGAGAGGAAAGATTTTGGCAAGTTAGCTGGCTTGTCTTTTCTCTCATCTAAAGTCTTCTGCAGCTCAAATCTTTCCTGCAGTCCAAAGGGGTATCTTCTTCCTGTGTTGGCAGTGGTAACCCATCAGCCTCCACAGCTTTTGGACTCGGGTGTGCTTCCTTCCAAAGACATAGAGCGGGAGAGGTGAAAAAGCGTTTTCCCTGGCGGCATGAACTGTGTCACTAGAACGGATGTTTAGTGTTGCAGATCATGCCAAGCCAGCCCTGAGGACCACATACCAAGAGACAGAGGTGTTTTCTGTGTCCTCTGATGAATTTATTTAGTGTGGGCTTACTGTATAAAAGCTTCCCTGGTGGCTCAGATGATAAAGCATCTGCCTGCAGTGAGGGAGACCTGGGTTTGATCCCTGGGTTGGGAAGATCCCCTGGAGAGGGAAATGGCAACCCATTCCAGTACTCTTGCCTGGAAAATTCCATGGACTGAGGAGCCTGGTGGGCTACAGTCCATGGGGTCGCAAAGAGTCAGACACGACTGAGCGACTTCACTTTACTGTATAAAAGGGGCTTCCCAGGTGGCCCTAGTGCTAAAGAACCCACCTGCCAGTGCAGAAGACTTAAGAAATGCAGAGTTTGATCCCTGGGTCGGGAAGATCCCCTAGAGGAGGGTATGGCAACCCACTCCAGTATTCATGCCTGGAGAATCCCATGGACAGAGGAGCCTGGTGGGCTACAGTGCATAGGATCACAGAGTTGTACATGACTGAAGCGACTGAGCACCGCACAACACGCTGCGATATGAAGAGTGCTGCAAAGTAAGGGATCCAAGCAGGGTTCCCCACTGTCTGCATCTTAAAGTCCTGGCTCTTTGAAAGTTGGGATGCGCTAGGCAGGTAATAACCACTGTCCCAATATGTCAACCTACTGCATGCTTTGTGTCAGATTGCCTCGAAGGACATGACTTACACAGGCCCTGGATGGAACAGTTTACTCAAGAAGAGAAGAGACAGAGCAAGATCAGCTTCAACAGTGAGGGTCAGTCCCCCCACACACAGCCAGTGGGTGCCATCTTGCAGTTGACTTAGGGCAATGATCTGCATGCTCCCTCTTGGGCTGCAAGTGAAGGGCCCTTTCCCTCCCCACCAGGAACAGATAGTAGTGGGGTTGGCCTGGTGCCCTATGTCATTACAAGCTTAAGCAAAACGAAGGAGCACACGCTGAGTCCAAAACAGAGTAAGATAATCCCATACAAGGCAATAAGCCCAGCACAGCTGTGCAGCACTTTATCTCTGGGGAAAGAAGTGTTCCAGCCCCAAGGCCTCTCTTCTGTGGCCCTGAAGGGGTTGAAAGACTGCATAGACTAGAATGCCTTTCCCGATGCAGTGTGCAGCTGGCCTGAGAACTAGATCACTACCTCGCCTTTGCGTGGGACTCAAGGTATTTAACTTGAATTCAAGGTACCTTCCTTACTTCCTTACTTCCGTACCTTCCTTACACAGCCATCAGAGGAGGCCAGACACCTGGGATGATTTCATTTGGAAACTAAAGGTACTCTGGTGTTGGAGAAGACTCTTAGGAATCCCTTGGACAGCAAGGAGACCAAACCAGTCAATCCTAAAGGAAATCAACCTCGA
This sequence comes from Bison bison bison, assembly GCF_000754665.1. Classification (NCBI taxonomy): domain Eukaryota; kingdom Metazoa; phylum Chordata; class Mammalia; order Artiodactyla; family Bovidae; genus Bison; species Bison bison. The sequence continues at coordinate 9,643,383 of NW_011495033.1, read as the reverse complement.
ATACTCATTGGAAGGACTGATGCTGAAACTGAAGCTCCAACACTTTGGCCACCTGATACGAAGAGCCAACTCATTGGTAAAGACCCTGATGCTGGGAAAGGCTGAGGGCAGGAGGAGAAGAGGGGCAACAGAGGATGAGATGGTTGGAGAGCATCATCGACTCAATGGACATGAGTTTGAGCAAACTCCAGGAGATAGTGAAGGACAGGGAAGCCTGGCATGCTGCAGTCCATGGGGTCACAAAGAATCGGACATGACTTAGCAACTAAACAGCACCAAGAAAGGAACAGCAAGCAGTGCAGGGAAAAACCACTTCAGGCCTCTCTCCTGAAAAGGGACCAGTGCATCTGTGCATGGAACACCATCCTGAGATTTCAAGACCTGCCCAGGATACAGACACATAACACACAGAGTGACAAAGAAAGGAGTGATGGGGAGTTGAGAGCAATGGCAGACAATTGTCACAGGCCAAGTGCAGGTCTGAGAAAGCAGGTGGGCCATCTTAGCTCAAATATGCTGACACTGTAACAGTACAGGGCAGCTCAGCTTATGCTAGACAAACAGGTTATGCAAGCCTAGGTCCCGGGATGTGGCAAGACCAGTGTTTACAGGCAGAAATGACAGGGTCGTTGGTATTTCTGCAAGGGAAGAAGCTGCTGGGTGTGCTAGGCAGTATTGTGAAATAGTTGTAGTAAGCGCTTCATGTAGTAAACATCTTGTCTCAAAGGAAGTACCCATAACGCAGTTTTGGAGTGTAGTAACTGCTCAGAAAGCACCAGCTGTTGTTATCATCAGCCCTGGAAGACCCCTGAGGTTGGAGCAGCTTACAAGGAGCACAGCCTGCTCCCTCAACCATGCCAAGCTGAGTAACAAATAGAGCTGATGTGATTCTTCAATGTCAACAATGATGCTAGGTGGCATAGGAAAGAAAAATCCATAAAAGACTCAGGAAGTACACCAAAGCCACTCGATTAAAAATAAATAAATTTAAAAAAAAAGAGAAACAGCACTATATTGTGAAATCGTACATGTGTCTTCATTGCTTCTTTTTGCTGAAGAGATGTGCATTCGATGCTGCATCAGACACTTCTTACACTACTTCCCACCCATCAGCCCCATCGCTTCCTCTGGCCACCACTACAACAACCAATCTTGTACAGGCCTTGCCCAGCTCCATGGAGGGGCAGTCTGGCAACATCTCCCCTTTCATAGCCTTCATCTCATCATGCATGCCATTCCTCTCCTGAATCAGGGAGTCTCCCATGCTGAGATAGAGAACCTGCAGGAAACCACTTGGTACTCAGGACTGAGATGCTGCAGCCTGGAGGTACTGGACTCAGGAGCCTCAGAGACTCAAAGACTTGGAAGTCCCTGGGGAGTATCCACAGCAAAGGAGAAAGTCAGCGAGTACATGGATGGAATGGCTTGTCCCGTGGAAGTCAGCCAGCCTCTTCCCTCAGCCACAACAGAGCTAGTGCAACAAGCCCTTGGCCGTGGTGGCAAGGACAGAGGTTAGGCATGGGCCCAACAGTGTGGGCTGTCTCTCGTCAAGACCCATTTAACTGTGGCTGCTGCTGGATGCATAACCTTCCAGCAGAGATAAACATTAAGTCTCACTATGTCGCCGGCCTCCATGGAGAAAACACAGCCGTACAGTGGCATGTTGATTATCTTGGACGTCTGCCAACCTTAGCAAGACCAACACTTATTCCCGACGTGGGGCTTTTCACTACCAGCAGTACCTTTGCCAGGCCAATGGTCCAAGGACTTAGAGAATGCCTGATCGCTCAGTATGGTATGTGCACAAGAGGGCCTCAGGTCAAAGGATCCATCTTACAAATGGTGTGAGTCAGTGGGCACATGGGATCCACTTGGTGTTACTGAAACAGCTAAGAGAATGGTGAGGGGTTAATAATTTAGCTGAAGCAAAAACAAACTTCAGGGCTGGGACTTCTCCAGAATGCAGTGTATGCATGGAAGCAAAGAATGTTAGATAATGCCATGTCCCTGGAGGCTAAAACACACAGGAATCAAGGGGTTGGCCTCCGTCTTCATATTTCCAGTCATCTATTTGTGATTCCCATCCCTGAAGCATTAGACTCTGCTGGATTTCCGGGGAGATGGGAGAGGTGGAGATGAACAAGTATGAGTGCACAGTGTGGGTTCTACTGAACCTGAAAGAACATGTGTGTGTGAGTGTGTGTGCATGTGCACACGCACACGCGCTCAGTCACTCAGTCATGTCCAACTCTTTGCGACCCCACAGACTAATACAACCAGCCTGAAGCAAGCTTTGTGATGGATTAGACATAATAAGGAAGTGGCAACCCACTCCAGTGTTGTTGCATGGAGAATCCCAGGGACAGAGGAGCCTGGTGGGCTTAAGTCTACGGGGTCGCACAGAGTCGGACACGACTGAAGCGACTTAGCATGCATGCATGCATTGGAGAAGGAAATGGCAACCCACTCCAGTGTTCTTGCCTGGAGAATCCCAGGGACAGAGGAGCCTGGTGGCTTAAGTCTATGGGGTAGCACAGAGTCGGACACAACTAAAGTGACTTAGCAGCAGCAGCAGCAGCAGACATAATAAAGGCACAAACACCTTGGAGGGAAGCAAGGGGCAGACTGTATTATGTATTACATCACACCCTTGCAACCTCACTCCTTACCTCAGCCACTGCTCAGTCACTGCTTTTCCTGCTTCATGGAGGTGTCTTACCTCGTAACTCTAGCTTACCTCGTAACTCCAGGCTTCTCTGATTCTGAGGTATGGAATATGTGAAAGAACATAACAGACACTCATGAGCAAACCAGAAGTGTGAATAAATTAATGCTTGTATATACGGAGTCTAGAAAAATGGTGCAGTTCCCTATGTGCAGGGAACGAACAGAGACAGATATAGAGAATCATGCAGACACGGGCAGGAAGGAGAAGGTGGCACAAACTGGGAGAGTGGCGCTGACATATATACATTACGAGGCATAAAATAGACAGCTAGTGAGAAACTGCTACGTAACACATGCAGCTCAGCTCGATGCTCTGTGCTTGATGGCCTAGAGGGGTAGGATGCGGCGTGGGAGGGGGGATCCAAAGGGAGGGGATATATGTATATACCTATAGCTGATTACAGCAGAAACTAACAGAATTTTGTAAAGCAAATATACTCCAATAATAAAATAAAATTAATATTTGAAATCCATCCCTGGCCAATGAAGTCTTGCTCTCACCACAGTTTAACACATTGCTGCGTAACAATCCACTTGAAGCTTACTAGTATAAATTGGCAACAGCTGTATTCTACTCACAAATTCTACGGGTCAGAAATTCACACAGGGCACAGCCCGGATGGCTTGTCTCTGCTTCATGATGCCTGGGGCATGCCTGGGAAACACAAAAAGCAAGAAATGACCCAAAGGGATGGGGAACCATCTAGAGCAGGGCTGTCTAGTAAAAATACAATGCAAGTTGCATGCTGTTGTTGTTGTACTCTCTAAGTCGTGTCAACTCTTTGCAACCCCATGGATTGTAGCCCACCAGGATCCTCTGTCCTGGGGATTTCCCAGGCAAGAATACTGGAGTGGGTTGCATTTCCTTCTCTAGGGGATCTTCCCACCCAAAGATCAAAGCCATGTCTCCTGCATTGGCAAGTGGATTCTTCACTGCTGAACCACCTGGGAAGCTCATGTAGTATTTTACATACTGTCAAATACACAGGAGAAAAATCAAGACAAGAAATCTGGGCAGAGGGAGGTTATAATTTCAGATAGAGAGTCCCAGAAAGGTTAACAAGAAAAACAACATTTGAATGACGAGTTGAAGGAGGTTAGGGAGAAAGTAAAATTTTCTCCCAGAAAAGTTATTGAAGGGAAGAGCAATGTAGGAAGCAGGAACAGAAATCTCTGAGCCAGCCTGCATAATCAAAGCAAAATGAGTGAGGGGAAGAGTAATAAGGACTTGATAACAGAGCATGAACAGGGACCAGATCAGATAGGGGCTTGTAGGCTAGAAGAAGGATTGGGCTTTACACTGGGTTGGGATGCAGGATTAAAAAGCCATCCGTGGGTTTTAAATAGGATTGACTTGGCTGATTTATATTTTAACAGGATCACCCAGGCTGCAATGTTGAGAATGAACTGGAAAGGGGCAAGGGCAGAGGAAGGAGACACATTAGGAGGTTTTTGCAAGAATCCTGGTAAGAGACAGGAATGGCTTGGACCAGGTGGAGAAAGAGGATGTGGTGAGGAACAATAAGGTTCTGGACACATTTTTGAAAGTAGACTCACCCCAGTATTTTTAATGGATCAGATGTGGAGGTGAAACAAACAGAGGAGTCAAGGGTTAAGATTCTATGTGAGGAGTCACATGACCAGGCTCACATGTTAGAGCACCCTGATAACAGGCTCTCTGTGCCCTTGAATGGGGTGAACTCCCAAGGAAAACATTCTGATGAGAGGATTCAGTGACCCTCCTAGAGGAAGGATCCTTCATAAACTGGCTTCTCCCTTTGCCTGTGTCCAGTGGGCAGTTGGAGAAGCCTCATGTCATCCTCGCCCCTTCTTCCTGTTGCCTTCTCAGCCTCCTTCCCTTTATTTAGAAATAGCGTGTTATCTATTATACAACCCAGGAAAGCGTTCTGATCTCTGCCCTGTGACTTCCCACTCCTCCTCTTTCTATAAATACAAGGGCAGAGCAGAGATCCAGGGAAGTTGGAGAGAGCCCCAGAGTCCTCAGGCTGGTCCACCGTCTGTACACCAGGAAGATGAAGACCTCCATAGCTGTCCTGCCCTTCCTCATCCTCGCTGCCCAGGCTGCACTTGGTGAGTTCAGTGAGCCTTCTTCCAGGTGGGCAGGTGGGTGGTAACTTGCAGACCAGGGAGGAGATGCAGAGGGACACCTTTGTCCCAGCGTGGATATAGCTCCCGTTTAAAAGCAGCAGCAGTAGGTACAGACCTCTCCCTTCAGCCGCTGGTCCCCGGGGAAAGCAGCATACAGCTGACTGGTCCCACCTGGGGAAACAATTCTCTCCCTTTCATGACCAGAATTATCTGATACTTTCTCTTAGCTGACATAGGAACACTATGGACGAGATCAAGAGAACTGTAGAAAAATCGTAGATCTGTAGAAAGAAGTATAGACTTTCACAATGTTAGAACTATTATATGCCCTCTAGCATAAAACTCTCACTTCAGAGAAGAAATTGGACAAGCCAGACAAGTGACTCACTCAAGTGTACTTAATCATCTTATTTATTTATGTAACAAATAGATATCTAGTATTTCCTATTTGAAAGCAGGCACTGTTCTAAGTGTCTTGTAAATATTAATATGTTGGATCCTCCTGACAATGCTGTAGAGTAGACTATCAGCAAACTATATGGATTTACTTATTATTATTATTAATTACCCTCTTACAAACAAGAGATGAGGCATAGGAACTCTAGATAACTTGCTCAAGATCACACACCCATACGTGGTGGCATTAGGTTACAAGCTAGTTAGGAAGCTGTAATGGGAAGACAACACCCATCCAAGACTTCGTTTTGCAAGCTCCACACATATCATATTAAGCATATTGAAGTGTAGGCACATGCCTCATTTAATATAATTCATATGTAACTGCATAAGAATGAGCTAAATTTTAGTTATGCTTGCCTAATTATTCTAGTACAGGTCCACAATCCATTTATCCAAATCTTTGGGGCTAGATGCATTTTGGAATGCAGAATTTTTCAGATTTTTAAAAGGCAATGCAGTATGACCCAGAAATTCCATTTCTTCTTGATATAGCCAAAAGAACTGAAAGTAGATACATGAAAGAGATACCTACACAACCTTGCTAATAACAGCTTAATTTTTACTTGCTGAAAGGAGGAAGCAACCCAAGTGTCCATTGACAAACAAATGGATTGGAAAACAGGATGTGTGTGTGTGTATATATATATATAGAGAGAGAGAGAGAGAGTATTATTCAGCCTTAAAAAGTGAGGGAATTCTGACATGTTCCACAACATAGACGAACATTGAAGACATGATGATAGATGAGATAAGCCAGTCATGAAAGGACAGATAATATGATTCCACTCCTACGAAGTACTTAAAATAGTCAAATTCAGAGAGAAAGTAGAGTAGCAGTGGCCCAGGGTTTAGGGAAGGGGGAAATGGGGAGCTATTGTGTAATGGGCACAGAGTTTCAGCTTTCAAGATGAAAAAAGTTCCATGGATGGATTGTGGCAAGTTGCGCAATATGAGAAGGTACTTAATGCTATTGAACTTTTCGAGATGATTAAAATGGTAAAGTTTATGTTCTTTGCATTATGTATGTGCTAACTCTTGGTTATTAGCAACTACAAACTAAACCCCAATTGCTGCCTATAGCTCTTGGTACTTCGGTTGACAGCTCTTAAATGTACAAAATCACCTCCAGTTCATGTCAAACCACGAATACCCCTGTCTTCAGGTCTGCCTGCTAGAGCTTTTGCTTTTCCTGATTGTGATTTTTGTGACATTTGATCTCAGACAATTGCACTTTTTGATAACTTGAGGAAAACAAAAATTACCTGAAAAACTGCCTGACCTGCTGCATTGTAGACATGTAATCTTTGCAAAGATTGTAAATGACAATTGTGAATATTCAGACATGATTATTCTTTCCTATCCATGTTCTGATCACAGGGAGATAGTGAACAAATGATTATATTAGAGACTTTTTTATTTATAAGATCTGATGTAAAACCACTACTTTCAACTTTTTAGATCTGAATGTTGCCTGTTTAATATATTTCTTTTAAAGTTTAAAAGGGGTTAATATCAATTGGATAACATTTTGTCAAGCATTTTTTTTTCTGATTGTTAATTTTGATGCTAGCTGGAATTCAAGAAATAACAGTGACCTTATTCAAATAAAGAAATATTTTAGTATTTTTTTTTAATTGTAAACTTTGCATTATGTTCATGCTATCATATTCTAAAAGAATGTATTTTTAAAAAGGTAACACATACCTGGGCATTACTTAACATCCCTGGCAGAGTCTGAGACACACACATTAACCAAACACAGTCACATTTCTGCAGCAAACACATTCACACTAATGGAGTAAATAAAGCCTGTAAATAGCCTCACTTCACTTTGGGTGATGTTGTGTCACCAGATCAGTTATAGAGAAATGTTTACTGTTTCCAGAGCCCTGTGAATTCCAGAAATGTGTAGAGAGCATGGTGCATTGGATCGCATTATGGAACTATTCAACTGATCTACTGGTGTTGGGTGTGCAGTTAGCTTTTTGTATTCATAGTCAATAGAATGGTTCCCTATCTCGAACTTTTTCAAAAGTCCCCTGAAAAGTCTCAGGGCCTTGATAGAGAAAATGGGCTTGGAGGCACATCTGGGCCAATGGTTCAGTATCCTTGCCTCCCTAGCAGGAGATGGGGTTGAGGAATGAGACAGATGGAGGTGTTGAAACGACGTTGCTTCCCAGTAATTTTTCTCCCCTTCTCTACTGTTTCTCTCAAGTAAAAGACGTGATGTCAAACCTGAAGTTTGAACTCTCAAGTCCGGAAAAGAATCACCACTCATTGTCTCAAGGAGGTAAAGTTTTGTTATGGCATATATTTTAAAACAGCTAGCAGGTACAGATTGGCTCAAAGACTTCAATCCACCTGGTTTACAGGACCTGAGGGGGGTCCTGAGGGTGGTGAACATCTCCAAGGAAGTTCAGGAGGGGCTGTGTGTCCATAGATGGCCTCTTCCAGAGATGGACTCGATTCCACCTGGCTGTCCCAAGAGTTGGCTCATTACGGGGAGAGGGGAAGGGTGCTCTGGGATGCCTCCTGCAGGCCTCAGACTCTCCTTCTTCTGGGAGAAATTCTGCTCTGTCGTGGCCCTGCCTGGATGCCCTCAGACACACAGCTTAGCCCTGGGGAGAGCGAAATGTCTCTGGCAAGGAGAGGCCATAAGTGCTGGAAGAGAAGGCAAACATCCCTTTCCAGTCCTGAACCTTCAGGACTTCCCTGGTGGTCCAGTGGTTAAGAATCCGCCTGCCAATGCAGGACACACGGGTTCCATCCTTGCTCCGGGAAGATTCCCCATGCCTCCTTGCAAGGAAGAGTAGTCCCTGATCGCTGTAACTGGAGAAAGTCCGCGTGCAGCAACACAGACCTAGCACAGCCAAAGATAATTTTTTTTAAAGCCCTGCACCTTCTCACTCTTCCCAGTAGGTGGGAGGAAAGGGAGAAAGGATGCAGTTTTCATCAGTTTTGTTTGTTTAGTTGCTAAGTTGGGTCCAACTCTTTTGCAACCCCAAGGACTGTAGCCCTCCAGGCCCTTCTGCCCATGGGGTTTCCCAAGCAAGAATACAAGGGCGGCTTGCTGTTTCCTTCTGCAAGTTTTCCTCCCACTTAGTCCTTAAGTGATGCTTTCTCTTGTTGCAGGTTTTCACCGGCCCACGGACTGCTGCATGTCTTACACCCCACGAAACATCCGATGTGTATTCATGGAAAATTATATAGAGACGAGCAGTGCATGCTCCTGGCCAGCTGTCATGTACGTATGCCAAGCTCACTGGCCGTCGCTGGGGGCAGAGTGGAGAGGGGAAGGGGTGGCACCTGAGGAATGGATGTCCAGGAAAGTCCCACCCTCTGGATCCTGCCAGGTCAGCAGAAGCATGTGTCCTCAGTAGGATCCTTCAGGGCACCGGGTATGAGATGCTCCAGGTGAAAAGGGAAGCTAGGGAAGGAAGGTGAGAGCCGGAGGGAGGCTTCACGAGAAAACTCTGAGTCGCTGAGGGCGTCTCAGCCTGAGGGAGAGTCTCAGAGAGAAGCTGCTCTAAATTCCTGCAGCAGAGAAAGGCAAGAACTGGCTGGGCTGTCAGGGGCCCAAGGCGCAGGGAGGATAGGGTGCCCACCCATATTTGCTGAACCTTCTGCTGTTTGTAATCTTTCCCCCCACCTTCTTCCCAGCTTCATCACCAAGAAGGGGCAGCGTGTCTGTGCTGATCCTAACAATGACGGAGTTCAGAAATGCAAGTCGGAGCTGAGGCTGGGGTCAGCCGTCGAGGACCTGAGATCGCTATTGGTTGAGCGGAAGCGCCTGGACCGGGCCCCCTCTTCTCCGTCTCTCTTGCCTCACCGTCCTCATTGGAGGGCCGTGGCCTGAATTACTTTTTAAAAAGCAACAGTTACTGTTCTGTTCTAATTACAAGCACAACACATTCATCAAGAGTATCCAATTTGACTTCACTCAAACTTTTAGAGGGAAAAGATTGTGTAGAAATTCCTGAACTTTGGATTCGTGGGGTTTTTTTGGGGGGGGAGGGTCTGAACAAGATATCACAGTGTAAACTTTTTTAAGCTAAAAACATGGCATTCAAATACAGACTTAGAGTGTGTATTTAACCCATTAATCACTAAACCAATTCAAAGATCATCTGAGGAACAGAAGTTGATATAGTTATTGGAGATGGCATTCTGAAATGTTTGTTAGAGAAAAACAAATTCAAATCCTAGAGGGCAATAAATCTGTAACTTTGGGGACTATCTTTTGTACTAGACAGCAATCCTTTGGATCTGTGCTTAACAATAAAATTACAAATCAGTCTCAGTCAACAAGCAATTTCATAAATTCTGGGTGTTGGTCAATGTATATAGACAGTCAATCAAATGTACATTTCCCATACAGATTAAGGAATCCTGGGTGAGTCCTTCAGAAAGTGCTCCAATATGACATTGAAAGGCCTATACTCATCCTTCTGCCTTAATGCTACTCTTTGGATTTTTTTTTTCTTACCAGATATAAGTTCCTAAAAGATATCTTCTCTGACGTTAAAGGACATTAGGAAAACACTTAAAACTAAAGTTAATATCAATTTTAGATTCATATCTATTAAAGCATATACATTTCTATTTATAATTAGTAAATCTTAATCAACTCTCACATAAAATTCAGAAATAGAGGACTGAATTCTAAACAACAACATTTTTTTTTAATTCAAAAAAAGTTTAAGATTTTTTTCCAGGCTAAGTTGGCAGAGTAGAAAGGCCCTGAACTCACCTCCTCTCATGAACACACCAAAATCACAACTTGGCTAAAAAGTTTTTTCGGGTTTTCCATAAGATGGTATGGAAAAATCAAAATGAATTATTTTGGCCAACCCAATACTTGTAGAACAACTATCAATGGAAAAAAAGAAACACAAACAGAACCTACCAACAAGAAAATATCTTTTACAACTAAAGATGTTTAAAGAGGAATCACAATAATACGGTGCTGGGGGTGGAGCAGACTCATGATAGGCCAAGTCCCATATTCCCTGGTGGGTTTCCCAGATGGCGCTAGTGGGAAGGAATCCACCTGCCCATGCAGGAGAAGCAAGAGACTCAGGTTCAATCCCTGGGTCGGGAAGATCCTCTGGAGGAGGAAATGGAAAACCACTCCAATATTCTTGCCTGAAGAATTCCACGGACAGAGGAGTCTGGCAGGCTACAGTCCATGGAGCCGCAAAGAGTTGGACACGACTGAGCACACACCCACATTCATCCTCATGGGTGGCCCACAGACTGGAGAATGCTTACATTGCAGAGGTTCTCCCACAAGAGTGAGACGTCTGAGCTTCACTTCAGGCTCCCCAACCCAGGGGCCCTGCCCTGGGAAGATAA
>NW_011495033.1:9618414-9632633 GCF_000754665.1 Bison bison bison | reverse complement strand
TTGACTTTGAAGGCCAGCAGGGCTTATACTGGGAAAGATTGAGGGCAGGAGGAGAAGGGGGTGACAGAGATGGTTGAGATGGTTGGATGGCATCACTGACTCAATGGACATGAGTTTGAGCAAACTCCTGTAGATAGGGAAGCCCAAGGAAGCCTGGCGTGCTGCAGTCCATAGGCTCGCAAAGAAACACAGCTGAGCGACTAAACAACAGCAGCAACAGGGCTTAATTTTGGCAGTCCCAGAGAACTGGAGGAATAGAAACTTCACTCTTAAAGAGAACACACACAAAGTCTTGCAGCCTGTAGGACTCACAGCAAAAGCAGTATTTGATAGGAGCCTGGGATCACACCTACCTGCTGATCTTTGAGGGTCTCCCCGAGAGGCAGGAGTCAGCTACAGCTCACCCTGGGGACAGACACTGGCAGCAGCTGTCCTTGGGAACTCACTGCCACAAAGACACCTTGCTGGTGGGCACCACTGTGGAATCCTTCCTCTAGCTTATTGCCCCGGATCCAGCCCTGCCTGGTCCAGCAGCTTGTAGGAACCAGTGCTGGCCTGCCTCAGGCCAAGCAACTACCTGGGTAGGAGCAGCCTCACCATCAGTAAACAGGCTGCCTTGAGACCCCACTGAGCACACAGTTGCCTCTGGACATGACCCAACCCACCCAAAGACCCAGAATCCAGCTCCACCCACCAGTGGGCAACCCCACGGCTTACAGAACCAACCTGTCCACCAAGAAGCCAGATCCTACTTTGGGACCACCTGGGCCTCTGTCCTGAGCACTAGTAGGCTGACACAAGCTTTGGGACAACCTGAACTTGTACCCAACTGTGTCAGAAACCACTCCACCTCACCAACACTAACGATCTGACACCAACTCTGGGACCCCTGAGCCCTGCAACCAGACTCTAGGACTCAGCTCTCCCTGCCAGTATTCTGGCACTAACCCCAGGAACTGGCTTTACCACCAGTAGGTGGGCCACAGCCCCAGAGTCTTCTAGTCTTGAGTCCACACACCAGGGAGCCAACACGAGCCCCAGGGCCCCTGGAGTTCCGCAGTCAGCTGCTTTGTGACCAGGCCCCACTAACAGCAGCCAACAGCCTCTATACAAGGAAGTGCCTGGTAAGTAAACAGACCAGGGTTAACCAAGCCTATCAAACCGCCCACATAGCCCACCACAACAAAAGGAACCACACAACCCTCATGGGGGGAGTCCCCAGAGCATGCAGCTTGGACGACAAGAGGGGTGTGCACTGCTGGAATGCACAGGACATCTCCTGTACAAAGCCATTTCTCCAACGTTAAGAAATACAACTCACATACCAGATGCATAAAAATATAAACAGCAACTTAGGCAAAATGAGATGCCAGAGGAACATGCCCCAGACGAAGGAACAAGATTAAACCTCAGAAGAACTAGCTGAAGTGGAGAAAAAAAGAAAAAAGAACTAAGTGAACTGAAGATGGGCAATCTACCTGAGAAAAAAGTTCAGGGTAGCAATCATGCATGCATGTGTGCTAAGTTGCTTCAGTGGCGTCTGACTCTTTGTTACCCTATGGACCGCAGACCACCAGGCTCCTCTGTCCTTCGGATTTTCCAGGCAAGAATGCTGGAGTGGGTTGCCATGCCCTCCTCCATGGGATCTTCCCCACCCAGGGATCAAACCCGAGTCCCCTGCATTGGCTGGTAGGTTCTTTTTAGCGCTAGCACCACCTGGAAGCCCAGTGATCATAACAGTGATTAAAGAACTTGGGAGAAGAATGGATGCACAGAGCAAGAAGTGAGAAGTCTTTAACAAAGAGTTAGAAAGTAAAAAAGAAAACCCCCAAAGAGATGACAGATGTAACCAATAAAGTAAAAAATACACTAGAAGGAATCAACAGTAGACTAAATGACACAGAGGAATGGGTCAGCCAGTTGGAAGGAGGTAATAGAAATACTGCTGCTACTGCTAAGTCGCTTCAGTCGTGTCCGACTCTGTGCGACCCCACAGACGGCAGCCCACCAGGCTCCCCCATCCCTGGGATTCTCCAGGCAAGAACACTGGAGTGGGCTGCCAAATAGAAATAACTGATGCCCAACTCTCTCTCTGGCCCATGGTCCCCTCTGGACTCCCACAGCAGATACCCTTCTTTATTTAGAGAACTGTACTTGCAGCTTCGTCCTGGGTCAAACCCCTGACTGTCCAACAGTGGAGACTGGCAAGGTCCTTACTTGTTTTTTGGGCCCAAGATTCTTCTCCCAACACCTCCCAACTGATCTTTGGCTTCCCCGGGGTCCTGTTGGAAACACGTTTTCTCGATGATCTTCTCCATCACCTATGTAAGGATATACGTTTTTCAGCCACTTTGTGTGTTGCCATCAAATTGACAAAGGTCCTTTATATAGAACAGAAATTTCTCACCTTATGGTTAGCTTTCTGTCATCTTTTCTGAACCTTTACTGTTACTATGAGTTTTTTTTTTTAATAGTGAAAACTTTTATATTTGGAATTAGCCAGCTGGACTTGGTTTAGATGATCCCAATTTTGTCGGCAACAGCCAAAACATCCTAGTCAGGAGCCAGCTTTCTTCTGTCCATCAGGCCTGATCAGGGTGTTGACCTCAGCCCCCTCAATGTCATCGAGCTTCTTCCCAGCCTGATTAATCTGATGCTTGTTGCCTTGACAGCCACAGTGAATACCAGTGTGTTTTGGTCTTCTCTTTTCTTCTTGGCTGACTCGGATCGAGGGAGAATTTGATGACGTCATAGTGGTCGAATTCATTTCTCCTAGGGGCAGTCTCCCAAGGGTATTCGGGCTGCCTCCTGAGCTGCAGTGTTTCGGGCCGCCTTTTTTTGTTAACCTTAGCCACAGTTTTTGTGGCTGTGGACGCCTTTCAACACTGCTGCCTTGGCCTTCAGAGCCTTTGCTCTGGCTTAGGCTTTGGAAGGGGCAGGGGCTTCCTTCTTCGCCTTTGGCACCATCTTTGTGAAAAGCGGAATTTATTTTTAGTGTGGTTTATATCTTCCCACTTATTCTGTCATTTCTATGGAGTTGGGGGAAGCAAAAGAGGCAACACAGATGCTAAGGGTTCTGGCCTGTATTTTGAGCCCTGTATGATCTTTCCTATTGCTCTCATTACTTGGGGTGTCCACAGAAGCTTTTGACTTCCCCGTCGAGTGTTTTTTTGGTTTTTTGTTTGTTTGTTTGTTTTCTGTTTTGTTTTGTTGTTTTAGCAGAGAAAGATTTATTGCAAGGCCATGCAAAGAGACAAGCTGATTCATGCCCTAAAAAGTTTCGAGCTCCCCAGAGGTTTTCGGCAAAGCATTTTAAAAAATCAGGTGAGGGTGGGGAGGGTTGCAGGGTATGTGATTGTGCACAATTGTGCACAATTCTCTGATTGGCTGATGATGAGAGCACAGGGTGGTGTCACAAGGGTTAACTTTACCTGACTTAGGCTTCAAAAGTCCTTAGGCTTTTGAGCTACGGTGTTGGAGAAGACTCTTGAGAGTCTCTTGGACTGCAAGGAGATCCAACCAGTCCATCCTAAAGGAAATCAGTCCTGAATATTTATTGGAAGGACTGATGCTGAAGCTGAAACTCCAATACTTTGGCCACCTGATGCGAAGAGCTGACTCACTGGAAAAGACCCTGATGCTAGAAAAGATTGAAGACAGGAAGAGAAGGGGACGACAGAGGATGAGATGGTTGGATGGCATCACTGACTCGATGGATATGAGTTTGAGTAGGCTCTGGGAGTTGGTGATGGACAGGGAAGCCTGGCGTGCTGCAGTCCATGGGGTCGCAAAGAGGAGGACACCACTGAGCGACTGAATTGAGGCTCCAGGAGGCCTGGGGCTATGAGCTCCTGGTCATCCAGTAGGTAACATCTTCCATCTGATGAGGAGTTTCCACATCTGTAAAACAACTCAGGAAATGTATATCTAGGTATGTGATTATTATGTATTATCTAGGTAAATGTATTAATGTATATAAATGTATTATCTAGGTACTTCAGAGAAGAGCTAAAGCAGAGGATATGGGGGACAAGACCCCAGAGGGTCCTGCTTCCCCCCTTTTCTTTGATACTCTTGAGATTTTTGTTTCAGAGTCTTGAAGATCTCAAAGAACTATTGGAGAAAAGCAATGCTAGCCCTAAGGGCAATGTGTGTGGTTTTGACTTGCCAACTGAGTAGAGTGAAACGGTGAGCGCAAACCACTTGGGCTGTGCCAGGTGCCTCACAACAATGGCAGCTGAAAAGAAATGAGGGGTGACATGAGACTTTCCTTCCTGACCAAGCACCTGGTCAATCACAGCTGTTCTCTGAGCTCTTTGAGGAGACGATGCAATGTTATGTAAAGTCAGTTACATGATACTCTCTTTTCACAGTTCCTCAAAAACAACATATTCTCTATTGTCTCCTGCTCTCTGTGGTGACTCCGCCAGAAATGACCCCTGCTCTCAACCCTCCCAGCAAAACTCAATCCATTTAGATGCTACCATAAAATCTTCCCTCACTGTCCCAGTCAGAACACCCCTCTCCCTTTCTCTAGAATTCTGAAACAGATATTTATCATCACTCAAGCTGACAATGATTGAGTGACTGTGCTGTGCTGTGCTTAGTCACTCAGTCGTGTCTGACTCTTTGCGACCCCATGGACTGGAGTCCACCAGGCTCCTCTGTCCCTGGGATTCTTCAGGCAAGAATCCTGGAGTCGGTTGCCATTTTCTTCTCCGAGGGATCTCCTGGACCCAAGGACCGAACCCGAACTCTTGCATTGGCAGGCAGATTCTTTATTGGTGAGCCACCAGGGAAGCCCTGGAAAAAGTTTAAATGTGGCTCAGTAAGTCTGCCAACCAATTTTTGAATTTTTAAAAGTAAAAATCTTGGGACTACCCTAGTGGTCCCGTGGTTAAGATTCCGTGCTCCCAATGCAGGAGGCATGGTTTCCATCCCTGGAGAGGGAACTAAGATCCCACTTACCATGTGGTGTGGGGGAAAAAATAAAAATAAAAATCTTACAAATGCAAAATAGCTAGAAAAATATGTGCTTTAAAGTTGTAAAAAAAAAAATCCATACATTTACTATTTCACTTTTAGAACCATAGACAAGATTTTTTAAGTAACGTAGCTCATACCCTTTTTTCTTGACATGGACCAGGGCTGGGGCAGAGGGCCCACTTGATTATGGACGGTGGGGTCTGTATTTGTCACATACAAGTGATGTAGCAAAGAAGTAAACCTTTAATATAAGGGTCCCACCCACCCTTTCAGTATTATTCAATTTTTTAAAATCAATGCAAATGTGTTGATTTGAAAAACTTTTTAAAAGGCACTCCTGCATACTCACCAGTGGGCCACAGAAGAACCTTTGAGGTCTCTGATTATGTTGCCATCAAAGTCCATTCACCCCATTGTTTTGTAATTTTCATTTACTTTTTTGAGTTCCCTCTTCAAGCTATGAGGTCAGGGTCACTTCCAGGCTGAGTCCATAATATTATGACAAAGAAGGGATGTGGTCACTAAACCCATTCTCTCTTCCCACTGGGCACATAGATGACCTATATTTTTCTTACCTCTGCCTTTAAGTTGGAGTCAGGTGACTTCATTCTGGCCCTGGAGTGTAAGTGAAAGTAATTTATGCTATTTCCAGAAATGGGCCATGAAAATCTGCCTATCCCCCTCTGCTTCTCCCCATTGGCAGCAAACTTGGAGGCTCCTTTTTTGAAAATCTTTACAAGATAGAAGATGTGAAAAACATCATCAAGAGGGAAAAGAATTGCAGAAAGAAGAGGCCAAAACCTCTCAAAAATTAAAAGGCAAAGAAAATGAGTGTTTTCTAAGTAAATTACAAATTAAAATTCTGCTTACTCCTAATTTTTACTATTCAGCCATTTTTCTTTTTTTTAATTTATTTATTGATTTTAATTGGAGGCTAATTATTTTACAATATTGTAGTGGTTTTTGCCATACATTGACATGAATCAGCCATGGATGTACATATGTTCCCCATCCTGAACCCCCTCCCACCTCCCTCCCCATCACACCCCAGCCATTTTTCTTGACCTTGCTCTCTGATTCCATACATTCCAGAGTGTTCAATGGATTTGTAACTATTAAATAAAAATAGCTGTCATTTATTAAATCATGTAAAAGTATTAAAATTAAATTTTATTGATTAAAAAAATGGATGCATGAAAAAGCTTTGCCCAGCACACACACACATACACACACACCCCACTGCTGACCCACAGCAGACTGTGACATGAGCAAGAAATAAACCTTCATTTAATGACTCCCCTGAGATTTATGGGTTGTTTATTATAGCAGTGAGCATATCCAGGCTAATGTAGGTAGGAACTCAATAATTGCTTGAAAAATAAAGACTTTCCTCTAAAGATCGAAGCAACAACTTGGCAGGTAGGCTAGTCTCCACAAAAACAAAAAGAATGTCATTATTTTGTCCCAACTAAACATTCTTCCCAGAAACAGCTTGTTTCCTTATATTGTTGCTGGCGACAATTTCTATCACTTGACTCGAGGCATTTAAACAGTGTTATTATAGACAATACAGAAAATTTCAAATAAATGACAGTCTTGGCACCCAAGCATGAGAATTCAGCTATTTCCTGTGAGATATACATACTTAGACCAGCTCAATTCATCCTTCTTCTGAAACATATACTTACAGGAATTTCCTCGATGGTCCAGTGGTTAAGAATCTACCCTGCAATGCAGGGGATACAGGTTCGATCCTTGGTTGGATAAGATTCTGCAGAGCAATTGAGCCCACAAACCACAGCTAGAGAGTCCATATGCTGCAAGGAAGGTTCTGCATGCTGCAACTAAGACCCAACGCAGCCAAATAAATATTTTTTAAAGTAAATAAATAAAACATATACTTACAGATCATTTGCTATCTGCTAGGCCTGCCCCTGCCTTGATGAGTGGAGGAGAGAAGATGGAAACAGCCTTCCAACCACAAAAGCAGAAAGAATGGGGCAAGGGCCCCCACTGGAAGAGCGTGGCCAAGGCCATTGGACTGAGAGAAGGAAGAGTGGATTGGTCCTGCATCCAAATCACTTCATGAATGTGAGCGAGTCTCTGCCCTTCCTGAGTCCCAACTCCTCCTCTGTAAATGGCCCATGTAGACAGATCTAAGGACAGCAAGTACGTAGCACCAAGCTGCCCCTTCACAGAAAGCACATCAGTCACATGATCCACGGATGCAGCTTCAGAACAGTTTCCAGCACTGAGCTCCTGGCCACTGCTAGTCCAGGAAACCTGCCAGCTGCCTGTTAGAGTCCCTTGGACTGCAAAGAGATCCAACCAGTCCATCCTAAAGGAAATCAGTCCTGAATATTCACTGGAATGACTGATGCTGAAGCTGAAACTCTAATACTTATGGCCACCTGAAGTGAAGAACTGACTCGTTGGAAAAGACCCTGATGCTGGGAAAGACTGAAGGCAGGAGGAGAAGGGGACAACAGAGGATGAAATGGTTGGATGGCATCACCAACTCGATGGACATGAGTTTGAGTAGGCTCTGGGAGTTGGTGATGGACAGGGAAGCCTTGCTTGCTGCAGTCTATGGGGTTGCAAAGTCAGACACGACTGAGCAACTGAACTGAACTGAACCCCAAAGAAGGCATCTTCTAGGTTCCCATTAAGCGTCTCTGTCACGAAGTCAGAAACTGGGAGAAGGTCCCTAAGAGATCTCCCTGAACTCAGAAATGTCTCAGACCAAAGGTTTTATAGAGAAGCCAAAGCAAGCAGGACGATTTTAGAGACTGCTTTATTGGGACTTCATGGTTCTTCTCCATAGCATAGTGGTTAAGAACACAGACTTGGAAGACTTCCCTGGTTGTCCAGTGGCTAAGACTCCATGCTCTTAATACAGGGGGCCTAGGTTCCATTCCTTTGTCAGGAAGCTAGGTCCCACATGCCACAGTTGAAAATTCCTCATGCCACAGCTAAATATCTCATGTGCCACTATGAAGATCGAAGATCCTGCACACTGCAACTAAGACTCAGTGCAGCCAAATAATTAGATAAATATTTTTTTAAAAAAAGAACATAGACTTGGGAACCAGACTACCCAATTGGAGTTTGAAGCCTGATTCCACTTATCAACTGTCAGAGCTTGGGCAAGTTATGGATGCTTTTTGTGCCTCAGTTTCCTCAACTGCTAATATAATATAATATAAGCTAATATAATTTAAGCCTTATAATATAAGGCTTAAAATGCCTAAATTCATGAAGCATTTGGGACAACAGCTAGTGTGTATTAAAGTGTGTGTGTGTGCACCCGAGGTTGCTTCAGTCATGTCCAACTCTTTGCAACCCTATGGACTGTATCATCTGTCCATGGGATTCTCCAGGCAAGAATACTGGAGTGGGTTGCCATACCCTCCTCCAGGGGATGTTCCTGATCCAGGGATCAAACCCACGTCTTTTATGTCTCCTGTATTGGCAAGTGGGTTCTTTACCACTAGCACCACCTGGGAAGCGCCATATTAAAGTATAAAGCTTGTTAAATAAATTGTCTAGTGAGCACCATGGCACTTCTTCATCCCCAGGGGACAGTGAAGGAGTGAGGATGAGGTTGGGAGCCAAAGGTTCTGCTGAAGAGCTTAAGTGAGGATTTCCAAGACTGGAGACCCTATCCTGTTACCCCAAATCCTCTCTGACCTCTGGCCCCCATACAGCCTTGCTCTGGGGCCTGGTACCAGAACTAAGTACGGGACACATCCCAGCCTTGAGATCTTGAACTAAGGCTGAGCCAGTCTTCCCTCCCCATGGGGCTCGTGGTCTTTCTATGACTAAGGAAAGGCGTACGTCAGAGGGTTAAACAGGGCTTCCCAAGTTGCTCAGTGGTAAAGAATCCACCTGCCAATGCAGGAGATGCAGGAGACATGGGTTCGATCCCTGGGTCAGGAAGAGCCCCTGGAGTAGGACATGGCAACCCACTCCAGTATTCTGGCCTGGAGAAACCCATGGACAGAAGAGCCTGGTGGGCTACAGTCCATGGGCTCACAAAGAGTCAGATACGACTGTGCGACTGAGCATGGGATAAAAAATAAAATATCATATCTAAAATCTGGCAATAGAAAAGGGTTAAATATATTCCCACTAGGGTGGAGGTCAATTTCCTCTCTGAAATCTTGGCTCTCCAGGCTTCCTTCACTCCACCCTCAACACATGTGCAGGATGTGAAATCGCTGAGGGATCTACTGCTTCCTACTTCCCTTTGAAATCCTAGTTCCCTTACTGGAAAAAAAAAAAAAAAATTTTGTCTAGGTGAACATTTCTCAAAACTTCCGAAGCCCAGGAAGCCTCTGAAGCCCCTACCAAGCTGCCTCTCCTCCTGCAGCTGCTCCTCCACGGGAGGATGAAGGTCTCCATGGCAGCCGTCTCCTTCCTCCTCCTCCTCAGCATCACTGTGGCCCTTGGGTCCAAGAATGGATTGTCTTCAAGTGAGTACAACACCTTCCAACCTGGTCCCTGTGGGATAGCAAGCAGGAGCCGGGGTGCTGGGATGCGAAGAGAAAGGGGCTCCAGAAGGGGGTCTAGTGTCTTCTTTTCTTTATTACTGAAGTGTAGTTGCTGTGGGCTCCCCAGGTGGCTCAGTGGTAAAGAATCCTCCTGCCAAGCAGGAGATGCGGGTTTAATCCCTGAATTGGGGAGACCCCCTAGAGGAAGATACAGCAACCCACTCCAGTGTTCTTACCTGGAGAATCCCACGGACAGAGGAACCTGGCCGGTTACAATCCAGGGGTGGCCGGTTACAATCCAGGGGTCGCAAAGTGTCAGATACTATTTAGCGACTAAATAACAACGACACAGTTGCTATACAGGGTTGTATAGACTTCCCAGATGGCGCCAGTGGTAAAGAACCCCACGGCCGGTGCAGGAGACGCAAGAGACTTGGGTTGGATCCCTGGGTGGGGAAGATCCCCTGGAAGAGGATACAGCAACCCACTCCAGTACTCTTGCCTGGGAAATCCCATGGACAGAGGAGTCTAGTGGGCTGCAGTCCATAGGGTCACAAAGAGTCGGACACGACTGAAGTAACTTAGCACGCATGCATACACAAGGTTATATTACCTAAGGTGTCTAATATAGTGATTCATAATTTTTAAAGATCATATTCAATTTATAGTTATAAAATATTGACTGTATTCCCTGTGTTGTATAATGTATCCTTGTAGCTTATTTTACACTTAATTGTTTGTACCTCTTAATCCCCTAGCCCAACTTTGCCCCTCCCCCCTTCCTTCTCCCTACTGGTAAACACTATTGTTCTGTATATCTGTGAATCTTTTCTTTTCTGTTCTATTCATTTGTTTGTTGTGTTTTTTAGATTCTGCGTATAAGGATATGATACTGTGTTTATTTTTCTCTGTCTGACTTATTTCACTTAGCAGGCTCTGTTGCTGTGAAAGTCACTCAGTCCTGTCCTACTCTTTGCAACCCCATGGATATAGTCTGTGGAATTCTCCAGGCCAGAATGGGTAGGCTTTCCCTTCTACAGGGGATCTTCCCAATCCAGGGATCAAACCCAATTCTCCCGCATTGCGGGCAGATTCTTTACCAGCTGAGCCACAAGGGAAGCCCAAGAATACTGGAGTGGGTAGCCTATCCCTTCTCCAGCGGATCTTCCAGGCCCAGGAATCGAACCGGGGTCTCCTGCATTGCAGGCGGATTCTTTACCAACCGAACTATCAGGGAATCACTTAGCATAATGCCCTCCAAGTCCAACCAGGTGGCTGCAAATGGCAATATTTCATTCTTTTTACGGTTGAGTAGTATTCCACTGTGTCTGATGTCCTCTTAAACTGGTTTCATCCTCACATTGCCCAGGACCAGTCCCCTCCCTGCCAACACCATGCAGTGAGGCCAGGTTATCTCTTCACTCCCTCCATTCCTCTCTCTTTGCCATTAAACTAAAGACAGGCCCATCCCATTTGGGCTCGTTATCCCCCAGGAGACTGGGAAGACGTGTTCGGGACCCTCAAGGTCACTTTGTCCCTTTACCCCCTGAGATTTGGATCCAGGCTGCTTCCAGGGTCTCCCTACCCCATGAGTGCAGCATCACTTGGGTATGTACTTGGGGGAAAGGAACAGTTGGGATGGGGGAGCTCCTAGGCCACCATTTTTCAGCTTGTTTCTTCGGAAGAGCTGCCTTTACAGGCAACCCAAGCTATTCGTCACTCTGCAATTTTACCTCGTTTCCTTTTTAGAAACTGAAGGGAAACATAGAAGGCTGTTGAAATGGAGCTAGACTAGACTGGGTGGAATGGGGACAGTTTGCTTTGCTTATCTGAGGAGTCACTGGGCAGCTCAGAGGATGCAGTGACAGTGGTTCTCAGGGACCAGGGGGTCCCTTACTCCACTCTTCAGGGGGTGAGAGTGCTGCTGGAGATGGCGCTGCATAAGACGACCAGCCCTTCCCTTGCCACCCAAGCACCTCGGTGATGCCGAGGCCATCGCTGTGCACACCCATATTTCTGTCCAGGTTGGTCACATAACGTGACGGCCCCAATCACTGCACCCCCTAACTGCAAGGCCCTTGATCTGAAACCCCTCCCCTGCTGCCCCTGTAATTCAATCTTGGTGTGACTTTGTTGTCACCAAGGGCACCTCCTACAAGAGCCATGAAATTTTGGAATCAAAAAATAACTGAAAAATACAGTGATTTTTTTTTAAGTGTTTTAGATCAGGAAAATTTTTCTTCCAGCAAAATCTTACACAGGAGGCCCAAAATGTAAAACGGAAAAAACGGCAGATGGGGTCTTATACCCGTAACTCAGCTCCCAAGTGCCTCTGCGCCTCCAGGAAGCTGTGTGTAAAATGCAGTCAGCCGCCAAGGCAGTTAACCGCCTTGTTCACAGATGAGCAGACATGGGGGTGATGGTGCAAAGCCAACAGAGGCTGGATGGGGTTAGATCTGGTAGTCCTAGCTCCCTGGTCATTGTCCGTGGGTCTTGGTGTGGGCATTCTGCCCTCTTGGCAGGGCGTGGGTTCAGTGGGGATCAGGCAGGATGGGGGCACTGGGAGGGACAGGATCTGCATCCCCAATCCTATTGGGACTTTTCCCCCCTAATATCCCTTCTCCCCAGGGTTGTGTGCTCGCTGAGATCTGGACTTTGCTGCGCTTCCATCCAGAGTTCAAAGTCATCAGCCAGTCCTTTGGGGGTGAGGCGGCAATTGTCGTGGTCTATGCGCAGGTTGGAAAAGAATTTCGAGACATGAGGCAGAATGAGAGGAGAAGAGAGTTTACTAGAGCAGGAGATGCTGTTAGGCCAGTGGGCTGGCTCAAGACAGGGACAGTGCCTTTTGTGGGCTGGTAGCCAATTTTTATAGCCTCAAGACAAAGAAACTTCTTGCTAGAAGGGTGGTGTTAGGTGGTTGGTTAGGATGCTATAGGATGGGTATTTTTGTCAATGTGGGGTCAGGGAGCTGCCCGGTTTAGAGCAGGGGGGCTCATGACAACATAGCTTCCCTGGTGGCTCAGATGGTAAAGAATCTGCCTGCGATGCAGGAGACCTGGGTTTGATCCCTGGGTCAGGGAAGATCCCGTGGAGAAGGGAATGGGAAACCCACTCCAGTATTCTGGCCTGGAGGATTCCTTGGACAGGGGAGTCTGGCGGGCTACAGTCCATGAGGTGACTTTGGTAAAGGACTCCACAGGGGTGAGAGAAAGGGAGGCAGGGTGATCAGTGATGAAGGAGGAGAGAAAAAGGAGCCCGGGGATTAGCCTGAGAGGGAGGCCAGGGGACTGAGCTTTTTCTACAGCCCTCTCTCTGAATTCTGGGGTGCTCTCCTTCCTTTCCTCCTGCACCCCCTAGGGTTCCAGAGGCAGTCAGCACCCTGCATCTTTAACGAGCACCCTGATCTCAGCTTGCTCCCCTCTTTCTCCTCAGGAGGACCTTACCACCCCGCCGAGTGCTGCCTCACCTACGTGAGCCGGCCAGTCCCCCGGCAGCGCGTTTCAAGCTATTATGAGACCAGCAGCCAATGCCCCAAGCCTGGAATCGTGTAGGTGAAACCCACACACCACCCTGGGGGATGGGGGGCCCGTAGGGCTGGGAGCACGGTGGGGAAGGGCAGGGGGGAGAACGCAGGATGGGTGCTCCCCAAAGTGCTCTCAGGCGTGTCCACAGAGAGAAGCAGCATGGGGTGGGGTAGGGAGAAGCAGACTTGGGGCTCAGGGGCCGTCAGGGGGGCCCTGCTGGGTCCAGGAGGAAGCTGGGCCCATGGATGAGGATGTGGTGGGGAGAGGAAGGAGAGGCAAGGGACACCTCCTGGGTTGGGCACAGAGACTGGACGGGTCTAAGCAGCCCTGAGGGGCTGGAGGGTGTATCTCCGAAAATACACTGGCCCTGGGCTGCCTCTAACTAAGGAAGGGGAACCGGTCTGGGTGGAATGAGGAATCTGTGAAGAAGGAAGGACTGGCTCTCGCTTCCTGGCTCCCGGAGCCTTGGTTGGTCATCCTTCTCCCCTCTTGTTCCACAGCTTCATCACCAAGAAGGGCCATTACATCTGTGCCAACCCCCGTGATGGCTGGGTCCAGGACTATATCAAGGAACTGGAGGAGTGACCCAGAAGTAATGGAGAAGGACACAGCTCGGGATTTAAAGAGAGGGGGTTGAACCCCACTCCCCTCCTCCCAGCTCAGCCCCAGCCGCCTCCTGGGAGATGCCCTGACTTGAATTAAAGACCAGTCAGGCCCTTCCCTACCCTCATGCATTTCTACTAAATTTCCCCGCTCGCTGCGGAATTGAGGACACTGGTGAGCCCAGCCATGCCTGCTCTGGCAGGGCAGCTCAGGGTGCCACCCTCAGCCTCATGCTTCACTCTGCAGAAGTTTGGCCAGAGCCTGGTGCAAAAAAAAAAAAAAGGGTCAGGTCTGCCATGGAGGTAGAGAGAAACTGAACAGGAAGTGAGGAAGACACGCTGTATAAAGGCTACCTTGAGACAGTAATGACCACAATAAAAACAGATACTATTTTTGTAGCACCTCCATAGTCCAAGCACTCTGCTAAAGCAGTCTATGTGCATTCATTTATTTAAGCTTCACAAGGAAAGCTTGATTTTGCAGCTAAATCTTCATAAAGGCCTCTCTGTAACAGTTAAGTTCCATAGTCTTTTTCTGTGGTGGTCCCAAGGCCTTTGTCCCCTGCTGGCTAAGATAGGAATGATTGATGGACAAATTTTATCCAATTCTTCGC
>NW_011495033.1:9584401-9618314 GCF_000754665.1 Bison bison bison | reverse complement strand
ACATACACACATCAGGTTGCACTATATTGTTTTATTCATTTTTGTGTACTTCACAAGGCATAGCAAAAAGTCTGGCCCACATCAGGTGCTCAGGAAATGGATGGATGGGTGGGTGGGTGGGTAGATGGATGGATGCATGCATGCATGCATAGATGGATGGATAGTGGATGGTGGATGAATGGGTGGATGGATGAATGCATAGATGAATGAATGGATGGTGCATAGATGAATGAATGGATGGTACATAGATGGATGGGTGGATGGATAGATGCATAGATGGGTGGGTGGATAAATGGATGAATAGATCAGTGGGTGGATGGATGGATGGATGGTGGATGAATGAGTGGATGGATGCATAAACGGATGGATAGATAGATGAGTGGATGGATGGATAGTGGATGGTGGATGAATGGGTGGATGGATGAATGCATAGATGGGTGGATGAATGGATGGTGGATGGGTGGATAGACGGAATGAGAAAGGAACCAAGAGGAAGCTTATGTTCCAGCTGACCCCAAAGGCTCTCAGACCCATCTTCCAGGTTCAAGGAGCTCTGCATACACAGAGGAAGAGCACACCCAGTGTAGACATGATGACCACCCTCCCTGGTCTCCAGCCCTCCATAAAGACCAAGGGTGTCTGAAGCAGGCTTCCTCATACCTCCTCTCCTCCACACACAGAGGTTAAGGGTTATCTCATATACCTACCCCGCTACCCTCATAAAAAGCCACAGCTTTACCACCACTAACTGCCTTGAACCCACCAGGACTAATTGCATTGCCTGCTTTTCCCTATTTTATAAGCAATCTTGCCAAACAACAAGACCCACAAGGATTTTCGAGATCCTTATTTCCCCACGCCCCGTCCCCCACAACTGCCATCTCCTGAAACACTCCCTCATGCCTCTAGAGGTCACAGTCCATCAAAGAGCAAATCCCCTCTTTCATTTCTTCTCTGAAAGCTGCCTTCAGCCTGGAACAGGGTTCTGAGGCAGTCTGAAAAGAGAAGATACTGAGGGGCAGGTCCATGGGCCCATGCTGAGTCGCTTTGTAGCCCACCAAGCCCCTCTACTGGAGTGGGTTGCCATGCCCTCCTCCAGGGCATCTTCCCGACCCAGGGATTGAACCTGCGTCTCCTGCGACTCCTGCATTGCAGGCGGATTCTTTATCATCGAGCCGCCAGGGAAGCCCGAGGGGGCAAGTCCAGCTTTAGCCAAAGCCAAGGGCGGAAGCTGGAACTCTGGGACCCAGAAGCAGGTTGTCAGGTTCACCGTGTTGGACAGCCCTCTGCTGGCCATGATTGACCACGGTGGCAGATTGGATTAACCCACACTGAGGGCACCCAGGCTTCCCAGGTGACGCTAGGGGTAAAGAACTCGCCTGCCAATGCCAGAGACCTAAGAGAAGCTGGTTTGATCCCTGGGTTAGGAAGATCCCCTGGAAGAGGATACGGCAACCCACTCCAGTATTCTTGCCTGGAGAGTCCGAAGGACAGAGGAGCCTGGCGGGCTACAGTCCTTGGGGTCGCAAATATTTGGACATGACTGAAGAGACTTTACCCGCACGCACGAGGGCACCCAGGAGGGATCAGCTGATTAGACCTGAAACTGGTTCCCAGTACAAAGTCCGAAGAGGTAAATGAGAGCATCAACAAATGAGACAAACATTTCAGCAAACAGGGACCCAAAGATCTGACCCTTTAGGAATGGGGGAAGAGTATTAGTGACGTAATCTGCAACAAGAAAGTGTGAGTTCCATCGTGTGTCCTTGGACGGGGGCGAGGGGGACACTCTTTTCCGAGGTCACTAAACCCTACCCTTGCCTCAGTCTGTGCTCTCTCTAACCCTGCTTTCTGTTGGCCTTCCAAAGACTGATCACCTGGGGAAAAGGTCGGTTCAACCTCCCCTCTTCTTTCCCAAAGTAGAGATGGGGGCGGGGAACTCGATGAAGCCACACAGATTCTGTTTCCAGGACTGCCTATCTGGCTCCGTGGTAAAGAATCCGCCTGTCAATGGAGGAGACGTAGGTTCAATCCCTGGGTCGAGAAGATCCCCTGGAGGAGGGCATGGCAACCCACTCCGGTATTCTGGCCTGGAGAACCCCGCAGACAGAGGAGCCTGGTGGGTTACAGTCCATGGGGCCACAAAGAGTCGAGTCGACTTAGTGACTAAACAGCCTCTGCCTCCTACCCACGTGAGACTTATTTAGCTTCTCTAAGCCTCAGGGGCCTCATCTGCAAAACGGGAATAAAGTCTCTACTCCCCTCTGTGAATTTAAGTAAAATAGGGCCTGAAGGGAGCTGACACCCAGCGCATGTTCTTCCCTTTCTCTTTTCCTCCATGCAGATGCAAATATTAGCAAATTCAACTGTGCACCAGACCCCACCCTCCACTGCCCTCCCTTTTAGCAAACAGGAAGGGAGGACCGTCGTCTCTCTTCCTCCACCCACTCTGAAGTGGTCAGAGTCCAGAGAGCTGAGGGCCCCGCGTGGGTGACCAGCAAGGAAGGAGACTGTGTCCGCCCAGCCTCCCCCGGGAGCCTGACTGCCCACTGAGAGGATGAAGGTCTCCGTGGCTGCCCTCTTTCTCCTCATTCTCACCATCACTTCTGTTGTTCACAGTCAGCCAAGTGAGTCCACCTGCCCCTGGAGGGCGGCACTGAGCCAAGGGAACAGGGAGCAGGCCAGGGTGATGCCGAGAGTGCTCTCAGGCCTCCGTCATCAGCCCCAGGCCCCCACCTGCACCCACGCTGCTGCACACTGGCCCCTGGCAAGCAGAGCTGAGCTGCGCTCCAGAGCTGCTGGGGCTGGGCAGTCTCAGGAAGCTGGGTCGAGGTCACGTCAGGAGTCCTGAGGACACAGCAGGAATGATCGTTTAGGAGGAAGAGCCAAGGAAGGAGCAGAAGGGACAATCACAAACGTATGTGATGAGGAGGAAGGCGAGGCAAGTGGGTGGGAAAAGCCACGCCTGCTCTGGGAGGGCAGGACCGAGGGAGTCAGGGAGGCCGGTGGAGGGAGATTTGGGGCTAAGCCCAGAACGGGGAGTCTGAATCTAGACACCCCTTGTGGGCAGGATCTGTTGTAGATTTCTGGGACTGCCATGGCAACCAAGAGACGCCCCAGTGGGATGCCCACATGTGCCATTTGGGGATTTCTGGGCCCTTGGCTCCATCTCCCAGCCTAGGGCTAAAAAAGTTTGTAGAAAAGAGAAAAGGGGTTGAAGGAGATTGAAAGGCTTTGTAGCCATGAGACAGATGCATGGGCTCTGCCTCTACCAGCATTTATGAGGGCTGGTGACAGGCAAGGGACCAGAGACTCAGGCCATCTCTCAGTACATACCCGCCTTTAATGGCCCTTTCTTTCTCCCTAAGGCTGCCCTTGGCACGTAGTCTGGCTGGATTCTGCCTTTGTGAACCCTCGGGGGAGCGAGGGTCACACACACCATGTAATCTGCCCACATACTCTCAGCACGCCCCTGATCCCTGTAAACGTCGCCTTAAAGAACCAGGGCCACTGTGGGTAGAGGCGCCTCCTGGGGGTGGGAGGGGGCAATATTGCCCTTCGGGAAGGTCAGGCAGGAAGAAAAATGGCCCAGCCAAAGCATGGATCAGCCAAATGGTGCCCTGGAGACGTCTCAAGTTTTGCCACCTACTGGTCAGGGATTTGCACTCTGCAGGTCTCGGGGCTGGGGAAGGTGATATCCTTGAATGATGAGCAGTCAGGGGAGCTCAAGGGGGACACAGTGCTACCAACCAACCAAGTCTGGCCTCCTGGGAGTGTCAGAGAGGGAGAGAAAATACTTTCCAAGCCAGTAGAGTGGCCATTACTACCATTACCTCTTTTAAAAAAAAAGAAAAAGTTTTTATTTTGTATTGGAGTGCAGCCATTAACAATGTTGTGATAGTTTCAGGTGCACAGGGAAGGAACTCAGCCATGCTTACACATGTATCCATTCTCCCTACCATCAGCTCTTAATCACAAGCGCTGACACTTTCTACACCAGACTCTGAGTTAAGGGTTTTGCAAGCATTTTCTCAACTCATCCTCACCACGATCCTAGGACATAACTTCTTTTTATTATTATTGATTTATTTTTATTGAAGTATAGTTGATTTACAGTGTTGTTAATTCTTGTTATACAGCAAAGTGATTTGGTTATACATACATATGCATTCTTTTTAAATATTGTTTCATTATGGTGTAGCATAGGATATTTTGTTACTTGCAGAATAACTGTTTTACAATGTTTTGTTCGCAATGTGAATCAGCTGTATGTTTGCACACATCCTCGCCCTCTTGGGCCTCCCTCCCACCCATCATCCCACCTCTTTAGGTCATCACAGGGCACTGAGCTGAGCGCCCTAGGTTATACAGCGGCTTCCCACTAGCTCTCTGTTTTATACATGGTAGCATATATATGTCAATGCCACTGTCTCAATTCATCCTGCCTTCTCCTTCCCCTGCTGTGTAGGATGGAGCTTTTTCACCTTCATTTAATGGGTGAAGGCATCCAGAGAGGTTAAGAAATTTGCCCGTGATTCAAGTCATTTAGTCAAGACTCCAACCCATGCTGTCTGGCCCCAAAACTTAAATACAAGCCTTTTCCCCTTGCCCTAACATCTCCTGCTCATCCTTGCATCTCAGCTTCCCCCCTACCTCAGCTTCTCTGGTGCCTCTAGGACAGAATGCAGGCTCCCTGACATAGTTCAGAAGGGGTGCAGCCCTCCCCGCCCTCTTTAATATCCTCTTCCTACTTCTTCCTTCCCACCTTGCACTGTGGCTCCTGGAACTGCTCCATCCTCCCAGACACGCTGGGCTTCCCCCACCTCAGGCCTCCATATATTTCTTTCTTCCAGATCCCATGACCCCTCTGTCTGCCTAAGTCCTGCTCATCCCTCAGGAATCAGCTCAGACATCACCTGCTGCGGGACTTCTTCCTCAACCAGCCAGACTGGGTCAGGTGCTCCTCGTTCTGTTCCCATGGCCCCTTGCGTCAAAATCTACTCTATCCCATTGTAGTGCTTATCTGTTCACTTTGCTTTTTCACCCAGACTGGTCTATAAGGGGACACAAGAGTAGTGACTGTGTCTTCCACATGTTCTAACTCCCATAGAGCCTGGCTTGTAATAGGAGCTCAATATATGTTTGCCCAGTCAAGTTCATCAGCAAATGTGAATCCCCCAGTCCTTTGTACTTGATGAAGCTCAGCCTCAGATGAGGCTGAAAGATCTGCAGAAGATTCATCTTTTTCTCTTGTCTGTTACCCATCAAGCTACCACCAATCCCTGCTGACAGATGGCTTTGCCATCAGAAGAACGGACAAAATGCAAGAGATGGGAGATGGAGGTGGGCAGCCATGGGCTTCCTCTCTGCCTTCTTAACTCAGCTTTCAATGTCATCCCCTCAGAAATTCCTGAGTCGGTGAACCCCCCACCCACCTGCTGCCTGAAGTATCATGAGAAAGTATTGCCGAGGAAACTGGTGGTGGGATACAGACAGGCCCTCAACTGTCACCTGCCGGCAATCGTGTAAGCACCGTCCTGCAGACATTTACAGGCAGCGGGAAGGGGAGCCCAAGGCTGGATCGGGGTACACAGAACCAAGTCTCCATGCTAGAACAGGGGAGCAGCAGTTAAGGGCCTGGGCTTTGACTCTCATGGGACAGGCCTGGGGTTTGTTCTAGACTTTGCCACCTTACAGAGGCACGTGGCTGGTTCATGTGGTCCAAGAAATGGTGGCCATAATGGAACTCGAGCCTGAGGGTCTAGGCTGAATGGAGAGGGGCTGAAAGAAGAGACGATGAGGTCTAGAGGCCAGAGAGGGGAGTTTTTTGAGGGGACCCAGACAGAGGGAGGCCTAGGGAGATGGTACAGGGCATGAAGCAAGCCCCCAGTGAGCTAGAAGTGAGGGGGAGCGTGTGGACTGGACCCCTAACTGCTCCAGGGCCCCTGATGGTCTAACTCTGCCCCCACAGCTTCATCACCAAGCGGAAACGAGAGGTCTGTACCGACCCCAACAATGACTGGGTCCAAGAGTACATCAAGGATCCCAGACTTCATCCGCGGCATTCCAGGAGGTTGGCCTAGGTTAACATCACCAGATGGGAGGAAGGTCAAGCCCAGATCCACAACTCGCCGTGGTGGTCAGGCCTCTAACAGAGCCCAAGTTCGACGGGGGCGGGGGGAAGGCGTAATCCCGTGAAAACGCAGGCAACCTTGTGGTCTGAATGACAAGAGTCACCTTCAGAGAAAGAGGCCAGAGATTCAAAAAAGTAAAGCATTTCGAATATATTCTCAGTCTCCGGAGGAAATGCCAAGGTTGAGGGGGAGGGCAGGGATACATCCTTAACGCTCAGCACAGCACTTTCACATCCTCCTCCTTGTCCTGCTTCAGACCCTCACCTCCCTCCGATGCACCAGCCCGTCCTGAACGATCACGTCCTGCCTCCCAACAGCCAAACCACCTCTGGCTCTCTCTGGCCTCCCACTCATTAAAAGACTCACGGGACTCTTGACTTTTCCTGTCTACCCTTATCCTTTGTCTAGATCTCTTTTTTCTTCTATTATGCTTTTCTTTTAAAACCTAACCTTTTGGGACTTCCCTGATGGTCCAGTGGCTAGGACTCTGTGCTCCCAGTGCAGGGGCCCAGGTTCAATCCCTGGTCAGGGGACTAGATCCCACACGTTGCAACTAAAAAACCCCTCATGCCGCAACTAAGACCCAAGGCAGCCAAATAAATAAAAATTAAAAACAAAAAACCTAACCTTTTCTTATGGGAATTGTCAAATGCTAATGATTTTTGTCCCTGTTGCTGAGGCTTTGCTGAATTCCCCAATATTGGGTCTTCCCCAGGGTGATGTGGGTACAGATGGTACTGAAACGAAAGAGGAGGTGTCAATCCCTAGGTCCCTCCCACTGCAAGCTGGAAGGGCATTTGGCTAGGCTGGGGGTGAAAATCCTGGTCCAAAACTCAACCATTCAGTAAACACAATTTCCTTTATTACCAACTTCGTTTCTAACTCCCTGCCTCCTTTCTGCTGGGATGGCAGAAACTTAATCTCAGTTTTTTCAGGGTCTTCACATTCCCCTGAGAAATTTCTCCATTTGGGGAACTGGAGCTTTTATATAGCACTGAGGCCAGAGGTCGGGGGCTTCCCTGGTACATCAGATGGTAAAGAATCTGCCTGCAATGCAGGAGACCTGGCTTCGATTCCTGGGCTTAGGGAAGATCCCCTGGAGAAGGTAATGGCATTCTACGCCAGTAGTCTTGCCTGGAGAATTCCACAGACGGAGGAGCCTGGTAGGTGACAGTCCATGGATGGCTAAGAGCAGGATGTGACTGAGTGACTAACACTTTCACTTTATTTTTTTTCCAGACGTGGATTATTTTTTCCCCCTCCTCCTTACCTCTCTGTCCCCAGCTCAACAATAGGGAGTGGACTCAGACAAAGTCCAACATTCCCCCAAAATGGTGTTGTGAAGGCAAAGCAAAGTCAGGCAAAAGCCCTGACTAAAGCCCTATAGAGAAACGAATTTGGTGAAGTGATCATTGGGAAGACTGGTCTTCCAATGACTTGGATTCTGCTAAACTGACCCAAGCCTGCCCCCAGTGGCCGCCCGTGGTACTACATCATCCTGCCTGCCTGCTCCCCGACCCCAACTGATGCTAACCCACCCAGACGCCACCTGACCCCAGCTGACCAATCAGACTCTCTCTTAGATGAACTTCGGACCTGAGAAACCAGCCCTGGAGCATTGTCCAAAGGGAAGAGGTCTGTGTACTCGTCTGCCGAAGCCCCTGGAGCTGCCCTGTCCCTCCTCCAGGCTTGGAGGTTTGGCTAACCTCAGTTGCATGAGGTGCCCCAACATTCTTCCCACTATTCTTGTTTGTTTTGTCCGTTTGTTTGAATTCCTAGAGGACCATGGTGGCATTTAGCACCTCTGCAATAACTTTTTGCTGGTTTAGGTCAGTTCTGTTGTGTGTGTGTTCACACGTACCCAACATTTTTACCGTATTTAAGTGTACAATTCAGTGGCATATTGTCATGCGACCATCACCACTATCCATCTCCAGAACTTTCCCCTCACCCCAGACTGAAACCTCTCTTCCCCATAAACAATAACTTCCCCCTCCTCCCTCCCCCCAGCCCTTCAGTTCAGTTCGGTTCAGTTCAGTCGCTCAGTCGTTTCCGACTCTTTGCAACCCCATGAATCGCAGCACGCCAGGCCTCCCTGTCCATCACCAACTCCTGGAGTTCACTCAAACTCACGTCCATCGAGTCAGTGATGCCATCCAGCCATCTCATCCTCTGTCGTCCCCTTCTCCTCTTGCCCCCAATCCCTCCCAGCATCAGAGTCTTTTCCAATGAGTCAACTCTTCGCATGAGGTGGCCAAAGTACTGGAGTTCCTAGCCCTTAGGAACCACTATTCTGCTTTCCGTCACTATGAACACGATTCCTCTAGGAACCTATAGGTACCTATAGGTACCTATACCTCTAGGTATAAATGGAATCATGTCGTATTTGACCTTTTGTAACTGTCTTATTTCACGTAGCACAATGTTTTTAAAATTTATGCATGTTGTCAGGATTTCATTCTTTGCTAGGCCTGAATGATATTTCATTGTCTGTGTCTACCCTGTTTTGTTCATTCATTAATCTGTCCATGGGTGTCTGGGTACCCCCTTTTCCTTACACGAGCTCGAGTTAGCAGGTCTTAGCTTCTGTCGTTTGCGCCAAAAGCACTTTAACTCCTGTACTGACCTGTCAGTCACCACGCTGGCCAGGCAGGAGCTTGGGGCAGGTAAGGGCCTCAAACTCTGACCCTCCCCTTTGTCCCGGACAGAGGTCAATGCTCCCTTGTCGTCCCTCCAGGCTGTGAGCTCCTACTTTTGGATCCAGGGATTTCTGTCCACAATTCCTGCAATCAAAGCTAACTGTGATCAAACATCCTCCAGGAGCTCACAGCCCAGGGATGACAGAACCACCGACAGATACAACATAGCCAGGCTGGACCTCTGCTTGCCGGAGCCAGAGTGAACACAGAGAGGTGGCAGGGCTTGGATTGACGCAGAAGCCAGACCACGACCGGTGTGCACAGCCAAGCAGGAGGTTTCAAAGTCCTTAGCCAGCACCAGGGTCATAATCAGGGAACTCGAGTTCAAAGGCCTGAAGGACAAGCTTCCTGAAAACAGGAAGCACAGGCGGGGCTGGGATTCTAGCAAGCTGGAATGGAAATGTCATCTTGAGTCTTTTTTTTTTTTTATCTATCAAGAGTTCAGAGTTGAGATGTCAGTCCAAAAATCTAATAGAAAAATCTGTATACAAAGTCAAATTCTTATCCCGGCACATAATAATAAAACTTGTCAGAAACTCCCAGTGGTTCAGAACCAAAAGTAACTTATCTCAGGTGCAATTGGCTGTTTTGTTGTTGTTGTTGGGGTTTTTTATTTGTTTTTTATTGAAGTATAATTGCTTTACAACATTATGTTAGTTTCTGCTGAACAATGAAGTGAATCAGCTGTATGGATACGTATATCCCCTTCCTCTTGAGACTCCCTCCCACCCCAACCCCATCCCACCCTCTAGATCACCACAGAGCACCAAGCTGAGCTCCCTGTGTTACACAGGTTTCCACTAGCTAGCTATTTCATACATGGTCGTGTATTTATGTCAAACCTGAACTCCCAGTTCATCCCACCTTCCCTTTCCCCGTCTGTGTCCATCAGAGGGCTTTTCCTAATCTTTTCAAGGTAGATAAATGCCTGGCTTTTAACATAACACGCATGCACACAGAGGCACACACAGGAAAGACCTCCTCATTCTGACCCATAGGTGTCTCCCAACCGTGATCAGCCTGATCAATCAAAGTGATTCATTCACATTACTGTATGCCTAGCCAGCTTATCAGAGAAGGCAATGGCACCCCTACTCCAGTACTCTTGCCTGGAAAATCCCATGGACGGAGGAGCCTGGTGGGTTGCAGTCCATGGGGTCGCTAGGAGTAGGACACAACTGAGAGACTTCACTTTCACTTTTCACTCTCATGCATTGGAGAAGGAAATGGCAAGCCACTCCGGTGTTCTTGCCTGGAGAATCCCAGGGACAGGGGAGCCTGGTGGGCTGCCGTCTCTGGGGTCGCACAGAGTCGGACACGACTGAAGTGACTTAGCAGCAGCAGCAGCCAGCTTATGTGACTGTCAGCCTTGTGGAACCAAGATGACTGGTAGCGGGTGGACAATAAGGCCTGGAATAGTGGGGTTTTCACTCATCTTTCAGAGAAAAGGGTAGAAAGGGGTGAAGGCCACACACAGCAACGTGAGGGGACCAGTGGGTGGGACAGGAAGGGAAAATAGGAAGGAAGCAGCCCTGGGAAGTACAAGGAGCATTCTACCTGGCATCTAGGAGCCTGGCCGGCACATCCCCTCTCATGGATCTCCTCTGCACCCCATCCCCACTGTGCACCATGAGAATTTAGACGAGATGACCAGATGTCCTGCGGCTAGCTCTGGCTGGCCTGTAAGAAATGCTATTTAGCCTTAGAGGCAACCTCCCAAGGCCAGCCAGAAGGGCAGGCACTTTCCCTCTGTAGGAAGAACACGTGGGCATGCACCTGTGTGCAAGCAACCGCTGAGAGTCAGCAGCAGCCTGAATGAGGATCTGCGGGACACAGTGATGTGCTGGTTTAAAAGCTTTGTCTCGGGACTTCCCAGGTGATCCAGTAGCAAATTCTCCACTCACAATGCAGGGGGCCTGGGTTCGACCCCTGGTGGGGGTACTAGATCCCACACGCCACGACTAAAAGTCCGCAGGTCGAAATTTTAGATCCCCCAGGCCACAGATGCAGGGAGGTAAAAAGCTAAATTAAAGAAAATAAAAGCATTCTCCACACTCAGGCAAATCCAGGTTCAGATCCCAACTCTGTCTCTTAACTGTGATGCTAAAATGTCGCTATTCTGTTATCAGCTAGGACGAGAATCCCTCTCCTGGAGGGAAAAAATCATGTTTAGAAAATGTGTCTGCAACCCCAGTGAAGGCAAGAAATGCCCCCAGGACATGGACGTGTGTATGCATGTGTGTGTGTGCACGTGCACGCGTGTGTGTGAGCCGCTCAGTCATGTCCAACTCTTCGCGACCCCACGGAGCCCACCAGGCTCCTCTGTCCATGGAAATCTCCAGGCAAGAATAGACTGGGGTAAGATTTCAAGGGGAGGGATGAAATCACTCTGAGTAAGCCAAGAAAAGAGACCACTTGGTCTTTGAAAGCCAGAGATGGGACACAGGGCCCGCATCCCTGGACCGGAGACCAAAACCTGTGAAGTAAGTCATCAGGGATTCACAGAAGTCTTATGGAAGCTTTGATCGTCTCTAGACTGGAGAACTGCAGGAGTGGAAAGACTTCCAGGCAGCTCTCAAGATCAGGGAGGTGACTCAATGTCTACTTTAGGTGGGTGGTGAGGAAAGGCATTACCGAGGTGACATGCCCCTTGAGAGCTAAATGACCGGCGGGAATCAGCCACACAGGGAACCGGGGGAAGGAAACTTTGCAGGCAGGACTTCCGCAGTAGTCCAGCGGTTAACAACCCGCCCGCCAGTGCAGGGGACATGGGTTCGATCCCTGGTCCAGGAAGATCCCACGTGCCTCAGGGCAACTAAGCCGTGCTCAAAAGCAATGAAGAGTAGCCCTGGATCCCTATAACAAGAGAAAGCCCATGTGCAGCAACAAAGACCTAAAGAAAACACAAATAGATAAAACTTTCCAGGCAGAGGGCACAACCAGGGCAAAGCCCTAGGCTGGGGACAGTCCGGCTGGAGCACAGAGGTGAGGAGACCAGCACGAGCCGTGAGAAAGTCAAAGGCAGGGAGGGAGTGCTTTGCAAGCCCGGGGAAGGAGCATGCAGTTCATTTTAAGGGAGGTGGAAAGCCATCCGGGACATTTTTAAGCAGCTGAGGGAGAGCATCTAATTGACCTTTGAAAAATCACCTGCACAGACAGGGATTCCTGGGGGGCAAGGGAGACCCCCACAGCAGTCCTGGCTCCAGGGGATGGTGACTTGGACCAGGAAGGAAGTGGTGGTGGCTGAGGAGATTAGGGACATCTCGGGGGACAGAATTGAAAAGACATACTGAGAAAGATGGGCTTGAGCTGTTGGTGCAATTTATAGAAACGGGGATGTCTGGGAAAGAGTAAATTGAGGTGGGGGATCAAGAGTTCTGTTTGGCCTGTGTTTATTTTGAGGTGCTAATTAGGTGTCCATGAGGCCATGTGGAGAAGGAAGTTGGCTATGGGAGTTTGGAAGGCCAAGGAATGGTCAAGCTGGAGTATAAAAAACCCTAGGGCCAGACGGAGTCAGCCGGGGAGAGTGTGGAACAGGTAATGAGTAATGGGCTCGGGGGTGTTCAAACATTTAGAGACCAGAGCGGGAGTGACACGTAGATGGGCTGGCACAGTGGCCAGGGAGATGGCAGGAAAACCCAGAGGGCGTGGTAACTGATAAGCCAAGAAAATCATTTAATCAAGAGAAAGTTATCAAATGTGCTCAGTGCTGCCAAGAGATAAAGGAAGAGCAGAGACCGGCTTCCCTGATGGTCCCGGAGCTAAGACTCCACACTCCCAACGCAGGCAGCCTGCGTTCGATCCCAGGTCAGGGAACTGGATCTCTCAGACTACAACTAAGACCCGGCATAGCCCAATAAATATTTTTTTTTAAAGAAGAATAGAGAAAAGCTCTTTGGAGTTGAACTTTGAAGGTCATGGGCTTCCCTGGTGGCTCAGAGGATAAAGAATCTGCCTGCAATGCAGGAGACCTGGGTTTGATCCCTGGGTGGGGAAGATCCCCTGGAGAAGCGGATGGCTACCCACTCCAGTATTCTTGCCTGGAGGATTCCATGGACAGAGGAGCCTGGCAGGCTACAGTCCAGGGGGTTGCAAAGAGTCAGAAACGACTGAGCGACTAACACTTCCACGTTTTTCCTTTTGAAGGTCATCCGTGAGTCAATAAGTCTCAGTGGAAAATAGTGATAGAAGCCCAACCAAAGGGGTCGGGGGAGAACAGAGGTTGCGGAAGAGGGGCCCAGAACACTACAGAGGCAGCTCCAGTAAGAACTTTTCTATGAAGGGAAGCCAAACTTAGGTCAAGAGCAGAAGGTTCAAGGGAGGATTTTTAAAGATGTGAGCATCTGAGGCAGGTTTATGTGTTGATGTGTGACGTAGTCAGCCTCTCGGAGATGCAGCTTTTCCTTGTTGTGAAATGACTGAAACACCAGCGATCACAGGTTACCAGGAGAGTCACACCAGTTAACATGTCAAGAGGACACAGCGCTAGGCCTGCCTCAGAGCTGGGATTCAGAGCTTGTGAGCTCCCCTCCCTGAGCGGGAAGGCACAAGGCCAGCCGGTTCTCGCTGGTGGGGCGAGAGGACAGCCCTCGGTTCCTACATTCCGATTATGACAGAGGAGGAGAAGCTGGTGGGTGGAAGGCAACCAGATTGTGAACGGCAGGACTGAGAAATTGCAGGGGCCCCGTTGTGTTCGCCCTAAACACACACTCGGGGCTTCCTCTTCTGTTGGCATTCTTCCCAGAAAGGAGCCTTCCACTCCAGACCCTACAATGGGGGTTTCTCGTCTGAATCACAGAACACGAGCAGCTTGAGTGGCTATTTGACCAACTTTCCCAAGAGTGATGCCCAGGAGAGAGGCTCATCCTTTACCTCCAGTGCAGGTCTTTGAACCCAGCTCAAAGGGCTGCCTAGAGGGCGGGGACCACCTCTTCTAATTTACTCTGCTCCCACCGCCGGCCCCCCCACCCCCTGTGCCAGGGGAGGGGCTGGAGGTGTTTACTAAATGTCTATTCATGAAATTCACACTAAGGAGCGGGGCCAGCGGAGGGGAGGGAGTAACACTCGTGTTCAGAAGTCAGCGTGAGAGACCCCTTCTGATTGCCAGTCAGGGGGTCAGGGCAAGGATGTGTCACCATGGACATGGTATTTTAAATACGGTTCCCAGAGGTTAAGGGTTTGCAGCCACTGAAAAGGGATTCTAGGCCGACTTGATCTTAGGAAAATTGGAGGGCAGCGCCACCCAGTGGTTAAAAATCACA
Source organism: Bison bison bison (assembly GCF_000754665.1). Classification (NCBI taxonomy): domain Eukaryota; kingdom Metazoa; phylum Chordata; class Mammalia; order Artiodactyla; family Bovidae; genus Bison; species Bison bison. The sequence continues at coordinate 9,604,220 of NW_011495033.1, read as the reverse complement.
GTGACTAGCTGCTGTGACGTATTTTCTTGAGCTCCAAAATCACTCTGGACAGTGACTGCAGCCACGAAATAAGACACTTGCTCCTTGGGGGAAAAGCCATGACAAACTTAGCGTATTAAAAAGTAGAGACATCACTTTACCAACAAAGGTCTGTATCACCAAAGCTATGGTTTCTCCAGTAGTCAGGTATGGATATAAAAAGTTGGACATCGAGAAGGCTAAGCGCCGAAGAACTAATACTTTTGAATTATGGTGTTGAAGAAGACTCTTGAGAGTCCCTTGGACTGCAAGGAGATCAAATCACACAATCCTAAAGGAAATCAACTCTGAATAGTCATTGGAAAAACTGATGCAGAAGCTGAAGCCCCAATATTTGGTCACCTGATGCAAAGAGCCAACTCATTAGAAAAGACCCTGATGCTGGGAAAGACTGAGGGCAAGAGAAGGGGGCAGCAGAGGATGAGATGGTTGGATGGCATCACTGACTTGATGGACATGAGTTTGAGCAAACTCTGGGATGTGGTAAAGGACAGAGAAGCCTGGAGTGCTGCAGTTCATGGGGTCACAAAGAGTTGGACACGACTTAGCAACTGAACTACAACAAGCCCCTGTGTATTCTTAAAGGGTTATCACACGTGGCTGTGTCCAGGAAGACCCACCTGTGCGTTAGACCCGCTGCTCAGAGGCCCCTCATGTTGCCCACCTCTTCCAGATTTCTCTCTCCCCTTTTACAGGGAGCTGAGGCTTCTAGTTCATGTTGAGGCAGAACAGATAAAAGGTCCTGCTCTCAGAGAACTTGCATTTTAGTGGGGAAAAAGTACCCAAATACACACAACTTCAAGCAGTGATAGTTCTCTAAGAAAAATAAAGCACAGCAAAGGTGCTGGTAAGAGGCAGAAGACAGCGCCGTATGATTCGATAGGACCCCCACCCCCCACCCAAAAGAACGGTTTAACATAAACTTGTCTCCCTAGAGAATCTTCGACTTCCAGCCTGGAGGACTGAGTATCTGACATATCCAACAAACTGATCCATCTGAAAACAGATGCTACAAACTCAGAAAATCTTTTTTTAAAAAATGCAGCTGTGAGCACGAGAGATTGTATAAAAAGAAGGTGGATTTTGGAGGGATGTTGAAAGTGGGAGCAAGCAACAGGCAGGCATGCAGTTCATAACGTTTGTGGCTTTGACCTGAAGTCAGCTGCAGTTGCTGCGGGGGATGCCACAGCGCTGGCTCAAACTCTGGTGAGAGAGTCTTTGGTCTTTCTGGTCAGATGAACCAGAGGAAGGAGCCTGAGACAGAAGTGAGGAGAACCCCAAAAAGAAAAAAGTCCATGAAAGGGAATCCCAAATTCTTTATACAACCTTAGCCCACAGTTTTTAGCCCCGAGGGCATGGCAACCCACTCCAGCATTCTTGCCTGGAAAATCCCCATGGACAAAGGAGGCTGGTGGGCTACAGTCCATGGGGTTGCAAAGAGTCTGACACAAGTGAAGCAACTTAGTGTGCACACACCTGGACAGAACTTGCTTGAGGAAACCTGAAAGCTGCTCACAGCTGAAACTTCAAGAGCTGAACTAAGATCCTAGCCACCATCCTCTGCAGGCAGGAAGCTCACAGTTTGGTTTTGTTGTTATTGTAGTAGTTGTTGTTTTGATGGGAAGATGATTTAAATTTAGTGCGGAGCCCTTGCTTTTGTTTTTTTAAAGATGATCTGCATCAGCCAGTAAAACGCTTCTGTTTTATATTATTCAGCCATGCTACTGCTAAGTCACTTCAGTTGTGTCCAACTCTGTGCGACCCCAGAGACGGCAGCCCACCAGACTCCCCCGTCCCTGGGATTCTCCAGGCAAGAACACTGGAGTGGGTTGCCATTTCCTTCTCCAATGCATGAAAGTGAAAAGTGAAAGTGAAGTCACTCAGTCGTGTCCGACTCTTAGCGACCCCATGGACTACAGCCTACCAGTCTCCTCCATCCATGGGATTTTCCAGGCAAGAGTACTGGAGTAGGGTGCCATTGCCTTCTGCGTTATTCAGCCATAAAGAGGAACAAATGTGAGTCAGTTGAGCTGAAGTGAATGAAGCTAGGGCCTGTTATACAAAGTAAAGTAAGTTAGAATGTGTGAAAGTCGCTCAGTCGTGTCTGACTCTTTTCGACCCCATGGACTATACAGTCCACGGAATTCTCCAGGCCAGAATACTGGAGTGGGTAGCCTTTCCCTTCTCCAGGGGCTCTTCCCAACTCAGGGATTGAACCCAGGTCTCCCGCATTGCAGGTGGATTCTTTACCAGCTGAGCCACCAGGGAAGCCCAAGTTAGAAAGAGAAAAACAAATATCATATATTGTCGAATCTAGAAAAACAGTACTGATGAACCTGTTTGCAGGGCATGAATCAAATGCAAACATAGAAAAGACTTGTGGACATAGCCAGGGAAGGGGAGGGTGGGACAAATTGAGAGAGTAGCATTGAAGCATATACATTACTGTAGGTAAAGCAGAGAACTAACGGGAAGTTTCTGTATAAAACAGGGAGCTCAACACAGAGCTCTGTGACAACCTAGAGGGCTGGGACAGGGTGGAGGTGTGCGGAGGTTCTAGAGAGAAGGGACATATGTATACTTGTGGCTGGTTCACATTGTTGTATGGCAGAAACCAACACAACATTCTAAGGCAATTATCCTCCAATTAAAAATGTTTTAAATAATTTCTAAATGCTTCCATTTTAAATTTTGTTTTACTGTTTTTACTTTTTCCTCTTTTGTCCCTAATTCTCAAGTTGATACAGAAAATACATCTATCTCTTGGCTAAAATCAGCATTAGGATGATTTTTGACATTTATATTAAAAATATATTATTACAGAGAAAACTGGTTATACACTTTTTTCTGCTGATTTATCTACTTTGAAAATATCATTTTGTTTGATCCAAGACAGTAAAATGCAGAAATAAAGTTTAACACTATGTCTACTCAAAAAATTGAACAAATCTGGTAGCCATGGGTCAACACCCCACATAGTGATTGCCGCTTTTTGCATGAGGCTTGCATTCTCCAGCTGGCCTATTTCACTCTTTTAGATTACTGCCTGGACTCAATGGGCATTTGAGTTTGTGTGCCGTGTCCCTTGCTTTAATCCATCACAACATGTCCACAGCTAATGACTGAAGTTGAGTCTTTAACTCTCTCAAAGAGAGAGAGCTGTGTCCAGGCATTTCTGCATAATTTCTGACTATCCCGACTATTCTGTATCTGCAGAAAAAGCAGAAATGAAAAGTGGAGGGCAAGAAACTCCTGATGACATTGTTTGAGCCTCTGGATCAAGCCAGACCTGAAGCTGGAACCGCTTGCATTTTCCAGTTCCATGAACCATTATGTTTCCTTTTTGAGTAAGCTCATTTAAGCTAGATTTCTGCCACTTATGCCAAAAATTAGTACCTCCAAAAATTAGACCAGATGGGCCGCAGAGTGAATGTGGCCCCTCGTATTACCGAAAGGACAGAGATGTGGCTGCACTTGGAGGAGACACAAAAGCAGAGGTGGGAAAAGGCACTTTCTCCAAAACATTCTGGAGGGTTAACTTAGAAAGGGAAAAGGTTGTCTAGGAATTGGCAAGGCTGAGGCATTGCTCTGGCAAGTAGTGAGCTAGATTACACTGTAATGGGATAATCTGAGATGCAGTGGGATTGCGTGGGAGAAGAGGAACTTGCAGTCATGATGGGGAGCCTTACCCTTCGCGAAGGTCATGTCCACTTGTCATGTCATCCTCCTAATTGGCACCTCAATTTAGAACCCAGAGATACTGCTTTCCCACGCTAGCACCTTTAGGAAACTAACACACCTGCTGGGGCTATCCATTCCCACCATCCTGAGAGATGGAAAGTTTCGGAAAAAAGGAAGTGAGAGTATTATGGATTATGGGGAATTTCCTGGAGAGCCCAGGCTTGAAGTGGACACTTAAATGAGGGTTTCTAGAAACAGAAAGTCTTCAAGGGGCCTTCTGGCCCGTATCTGCCACAGTCCAGCTCTCATCCTGACCTCTGCAGACAAACTTCTCCCTCTGCAGTGTTGCCTGTCGGGTATCAGTGGGGTGTGCCCTGCTCCTCAGTGGGGTCCAGAAACAGTCATCTGCTCAGAAGCTCTCCAATGCCCCCAGAAGGCCATCCCAGCCTTTAGCTAAGGCCTCCTGGGGACAGGGGCCTCCCCGTGAAGGTCTGTCCTCCCGTCCAGCAGCCACAGCCTGCTTCCCCAGCTCAGTCCAGCCAGCCTTTTCCAAGTCCTTTCTGAATCAATCCAGCTTGCCCTGCTTTGCACGAGGCTAGGAACCAAGATGACCTCTGATCTTGGGCATCCTTGCATGAAACCAAGACTCCAGTTTGAGGTTCTTTGCCCTCAGGAGACCTGATTAAACTTGATGCAACCTGAACACCACAGCCTTGTGGAAGTCCAGACCCCACCCCCAAGATTTCCTTCTATTCCTTTGGCCCGTTTTCTCCCTCTCCAACTGCCCTCCCCAGTGGGGAGTCCCACACAGGTTCAGCAGCAGGTATTGTCATACTGGATCTTCTCCTTGGCAAAACAGTTGCTCTCCCAGCTCAAGAAAGAAGGCAGGGCCAGTGCCTCCTTGGAAGGAGGAAGGCATAAAGTAGAGACAGCTGGAGAACCTGGAAATGCTGCCCCTTCTACTCTAAGAGTGGCAGAAGAGTAGAAGGTGGGACCTCAGGGTCAACAAGTGGAGAGCAGTTTGTCATACAATTCTCCCTTCAGACCAGAGGTTGGGGGAAACCTGAATTCAGAGAAGCTTGTGTGCAGCCTTAGTCATTGTGGTACAATGGGACACACCACCAGCCAACCACTGATAGATGCAGTATGAATGGATTTCACAGACACGGTTTGGAGCGAAACAGTCAGACTCATGCGGGTAAATACTTTTGCCCATTTTTGTGAAATTCAAGAACAGTCAAAACAGTCATAGAGGGACTTCCTTGATGATTAAGTGGTTAAGACTTCACCTTCCAATGCAGGGGGTGCAGGTCTGATCCCCGGTAGGGAGACCTAAGATCCCACATGTCTCGAGGCCAGAAAACCAAAGCAGAAACAATGCTGTAACGAATTCAACAAAGACTTCTTAAAATGATCCACCCCAAAAAATCTTAAAAAAAAAAAAAAAAAGAAAACAGTCATAGATATCAAATAGTAGTTACTTTTAGGGGATTCACTGCAAAAAAAAAATGTGAGGGAGGGAAATCCTGGTGATCCAGTGGTTAGGACTCTGCACTTCCACTACCAGTGGCCAGGGTTCGATCCCTGTTCAAGGAATTAAGATTCCACAAGCCCTGTGGCGTGGTGAAAAAAGAGAGAGAGAGAACAAGGGAGAAACTTCTGAGGAGCTGAAAATGTTCTTTATCTGGGTTTGGGTGATGACTACACACGCATATCCATGTGCCAAAATTCATCAAGCTGTAAGATGTATACACTTAGCTGTATGCAAGCCACACCTCAATAATTCCTTTTAATTTTTTTATTTCATTCTTTGGCCGTGCTGGGTCTCCGTCACTGCTCGGACTTTTCTCTAGCTGAGATGAGCAAGGGCCGCTCTCTCATTGCAGTGCGCAGGCTTCTCGCTGCAGTGGCCTCTCTTGTTTCGCAGCACAGGCTATAGCACAGCATGGACTTCAGTAGCTGTGGTTCCCAGGCTCTGGGGCACAGGCTCAGGAGTTAGGGTGCACAGGCTTAGCTGCTCTGCAGCGTGTGGGATCTTCCCGAACCAGGGGCCGAACCTGTGTCTCCTGTACTGGCAGGCAGATTCCCCACCACTGAGCCACCAGGGAAGCTCCTCAATAATTTTTTTTAATAAGGAGCTGGGGGAACGGTAAAGCAGAGACAGCAGTTCTGTACTATGCTCTTGGGAACTACATATCTGCCAGGCACAGGGCAGCTGGGATTGCAGGGGGAGCTGACGTCACCAGACTGTCTGGCTCTACTCTACTGCTTCCTAGCATATTCTATACTGTAATCTACATGGCATTTTTAAATGGGAAACTGGGAATGGGGAGGAGATGGGGAAATGCCCCTGGCTGTAGAGGGGCATGACCCTCTTAAGGACTAACTCAGGCTACTAAACCTAAAGTCACTTCAGTCGTGTCTGACTCTGTGCGACCCCATAGAAGGCAGCCCACCAGGCTCCGCCGTCCCTGGGATTCTCCAAGCAAGAACACTGGAGTGGGTTGCCATTTCCTTCTCCAATGCATGAAAGTGACAAGTAAAAGTGAAGTCGCTCAGTCGTGTCCGACCCTCAGTGACCGCATGGACTGCAGCCTTCCAGGCTCCTCCATCCATGGGATTTTCCAGGCAAGAGTACTGGAGTGGGGTGCCATTGCCTTCTCCCACACACATGCAAATGCAGGAGACATCTCTCTAGGAGTGAACAGTGAGGAAGGGAGCGCTGTTGGAAAACAGACTGCCACATTTTACTCCCTGTTAGGATATTTAGTGATATTTTCCTATTTCTATCCCCTCTTCCCTTCCCTGAGTCAAGCAGCTAGTGTGCACCACACAGCTCCTGCAGCCCTCACAGGGGAGAGTTGATGCAGGGCAGAGAGCAAAATTGGGGGTCTCTGGCTTGTGTTCTAAAAGCCTATGCCCTCTGCACAAAGAGGATTCAAAGTGCATTTCCTTCATGTCTTCACCAGAATTATTAAAGAGAGTGGATTTCTTCCAGGACAAAAAAAGAGAGTTCTGCTGAGAGTCTGGGGTTAGTAGGTGCAAACGATTACCTTTAGAATAGATAAACAGGGACTTCCCTGGTAGTCCAGTGGTTAAGATTTCCACTGCAGGGGGCGAGTGTTCAGTACCCTGTCAGGGAAAAGATCCCACATGCCCTGCAGCACAGCCAAAAAGAATAGGATAGATAAACAGCAAGGTCCTACTGGATAGCATAGGGAACTGTATCCAATCTCCTGGAATAAACCTTAAAGGAAAAGGGTATTTTTTAAATGTATGCATGTGTATAAAAGAGACACTTTGCTGTTCAGCAGAAATTAACACAACATTATAAATCAACTGCACCTCAATTTAAGAAAAAAAAGAAAAAAGAAAGATAATGAAACACTCATTTAGAAAAAAAAAGTGGGGGTGGAATTCTTTGCTGACCCGGTGGTTAGGATTCTGGGCTTTCATCACAAGGGCCCCCGGTTTGACCCCTGATCAGGGAACTAAGATCCCGCAAGCCATTTGGCATGGCCAAGAAAAGAAAGGGAGTCTTGGTTTGGGCTGGAGGGAGGCAGGTGCAACCTGGCATCCCAGCACCACTGCCGGGAAGCAGGTGTCAACACAGAGAAACAAGAGCATTGCTCACCACCGGGCTCTACAAAGATGAGGTCACAACCTGCTGAAGAAGCTGCCCGACAGCACGCTCTGAGGGGAAACGAAGCCCACAACAGGATGTACAGACATTTTCTAATTTTCCTTGTCGTGTCTTCTCAGACACACCCCTCATTTAAAAGTGGACATTTAATTTCAAAATACACAGGATTTTTAAGTATCGTTGATATTAATTTTCCACTTTGATATTAATTTCTCCTTTAAGGCTTTTCCTCTCTGCAATCACCCTCTGTGTTTCTTCAGTCTTTTAACTTTATTGAGGCTTTCAAAGGCTAAGTCCAAGATTTCTCTTGGTAAACATCACACTGCACTTGAAAACGTGGGTTATTTTCAGATATCTTTTGATACTGATTTCTAGCATAATTCCACAGTAATAAGAGGACAGACTCTATGATTTCTGTACCTTCAGGCCATGAAATTTTTGCACCTTGTATTATGTCCCTATATATGTTCCAGTGTCTCCTGGCTTATAGACTACGGAGACTTGAATAGAATTTGTGTCCTGTTATTGTGTGAAAATTGTATAAATCTTAACTATGTGAATTGGTTCATAGTGCTTCTCAGGTCTACCATATCCACCTTTCTATCTTTTCATTCTATGAATTTTTGAGAGTTTGACATTGAAGCTCCAACTTAAAAAGAAAACCGTAATTTATCTACTTTCAAAATAATTGTAATATATAGTAGAACTATATGTAACCTTGTTCTGTATTTTTCAAGTCTGCTGTAAATGTGTTATCAAATTTTCATAATTTAAACATAAAAATAAAGGAAGAAATTGTAATATATAGTGGAATTATGTGTAACCGTGCTCTGTATCTTCCAAGCCTCCTGTAAATGTGTTATCATACTTTCATAATTTATAAAGGAAACAAAGAGAAGACCACAACAAGACGAGACACTCTGTGCCTCAGAGAAGCAGACCTCTCAGTTAGCTAGATGTTTATCTCAGGAAGAATTTGAATGAACTCGGATTCTCACTTCTTCCCATACACTGAACGTCACTAACGCCATTCACCAGAGATATCTGTTCTCTGTGACTAGCGGTACCCTTTCACCAAGATGTCTGCCTGACTGCTCATAACCCTCAGCCGATAATCATACATACCCTGGCTTCCCCCCCACACTTCTTTAGAGCAACTTCGCAGAGTGACTGGGAGGCTGGCTCCCAGGCTACAGTCCTCAGCCAGTCCCTGAATGAAACCTGAAGTCACAGCTCACACACTGTGTCTTTTTCTTTAGGCCAACACAGGGGAGACCCCAAAGAAGAAGGGCTGTGGAGAACATTCAGACAGACCGCCCAAGTCCTGGGGAAGGTCTCTGTGTCCTCAAGCAGACCCCAGACTATCGGAACACCATCACACCCGCCAGTCCGCACTAACCCCAGGGAGGAGGGCTCAGCAGTAACTGGTGGTGACAGGTCACCATACAGGGCCCCAATGCCTGGAACACCCCCCAGAAAGGTGACATTAAAACTTCCAGCAACAGGGCAGGATAAAAATACATCTCAAACCAGGTTATAGTGGTAAAGTTCTCTTTCCTATAAACCTGAGTCTGTAACTTAGATTCCAGCCACAGCTCTAGGAGCTTCTGCATTACTTGAATTGGTTTTAATGATCTGCATGTTTTCTTTGTGTTTTATTTGCATCATTTCCCTTCATTCCCTTCATTCTTGTTACCCTGTGTCTCCAGCATGGAAATCTACAAGGGAGGAGTCCTCTGGAGGTGCTCCCACCCTGGCTTCCCTGAGGCTTTGGTCTGCCCGCAGATGCCCTTGACCCTTCATCCTGAGGGTGGACCACAGTAGGACCCCTACCTGCCTCCCTCCTGGGCTCACAGAGCAGCCTGAGGCTCCCGGCTGTGTAACTGACAGGGTGCCTCCCCCACCTCCTTTCTTGCCTTACTACTCAGCAGAGTCCCTGCCAGGATCACCATCCCGACCTCACTCCCCAGGGGAGAGAGGGAGAAGGAAGGGGCCCGAGCTCAGGAAACCCCCCAGTGTCTAGCCAGCGCTGGCCTGGCTCATTCTTGTCTGCTCAATCCTCCCAATCCTGCCTGGGAGCCTGAAATGGAAATTCTGAGTCATGAGCGTGCCTCCACTTCCTTTTCTAGCTGGAGTCCTCCTCAGCTCTTCCCCAAGAAGCCTCCGTTCTCAAACCCATGTGTGACCCACAACCCTGTCACAGCCCAGCTCCAAGAAGCAAGGGGTGGGGCAGTAGGAAATGAAAAGGAAAATCACACTCAGAGACCATCTTGTTATGTGTCAGGCACTTTACAGTTCAGTTCAGTCGCTCAGTCGTGTCCGACTCTTTGTGACCCCAGGCCTCCCTGTCCATCATCAACTCCCGGAGTTTACTCAAACTCATGTCCATCGAGTTGGTGATGTCACCCAACCATTTCATCCTCGGTCATCCCCTTTTCCTCCCACCCTCACTATTTCCCAGCATCAGGGTCTTTTCCAATGAGTCAGATCTTTGCATCAGGTGGCCAAAGTATTGGAGTTTCAGCTTCAGCATCAGTCCTACCAATGAATATGCAGGACTGATTTCCTTTATGATTGACTGCTTTGATCTCCTTGCACTCCAAGAGACTCTCAAGAGTCTTCTCCAACACCACAGTTCAAAAGCATCAATTCTTCTGATGCTCAGTATCCTTTATGTCTCAAATATCTACCCTGCAGGGCAGGGATTTTAGCCAAAGGGCATACAAGAAAACCATGGAGAATTCAGAATTCAAGCAACTTGCTCCAACACACCCAGCTAGTCAGTGACCAAGCCAAAATTCAAATCTATGCCTATCTGATGCCAAGGCTCCCAGAGGGACGGATCAATGCCTAATCCACCTTCCCTGTGGTCTCTATGGGCCATCGTCATAGCATCTACACGCCCAGCTCAATGTCCACGCCTACTAGCTGAGGAAGGTCCTATGCCCCCGATCTTTCTCCATCTCCACGGCCACAACAGAGAAATCTTTCTGGTCCAGCTCATCCTTTTAATCCAGGCCACAATTGGATTAAATGGACCATTGGCTGGCCCTCTATAGCAAGCCCCTGCCTCCTGCCTCAGGGCCCACCCCCAGCAAGATGGGAATGCTGGGGAACTCATCCTGAAGAGCCCTTGATCAATGATAGACCCGCACTGGTGGGCAAATCACTCAGCTTCTCACTCCACACCATGTCCCAGAGGTCCCCGGAGGACTTTGAGTCCCAGGTGCCCATTATGATCATTTGTTGTTATTTAGTTGCTCAGTCATGTCCAATTCTGTGTGACCCCGTGGATGGTAGCCCTCCAGGCTCCTCTGTCCATGGGATTCTCCAGGCAAGAATACTGGAGTGGGTTGCCATTTCCTTCTCCAGGGGATATTCCCAACTCAGGGATCAAACCCATAGTCTCTTGCCTTGGATGGCAGATTCTTTACCGCTGAGCTACCAGGGAAGCCCATTTACAATGGTGGTAATCTGTTCAGTAAAGAACCCTGCAGGAGCATTCTTACTTTTTATGCTCCATTTCTCTGTGTCCCTCCTAGAAATTCCTGGGATCACCTCCAAGGGAAGTTGCTGTTATTCAGTAGCCAAGTCATGTCTGACTCTTCCAAACCCCATGGACTGCAGCACGCCAGGCTTCCCTGTCCCTCATCACCTCCCAGAGTTTGCCTAAGCCCAGTGAAGTACTTGCACTCAAATCCATGTCTTGTATTCTGCTTCCAGGGGAGACCAACCTCAGAGACGTGTGTGAGAAAGAAAAGTCAAGGACGACAACTCCTAGGTTGTTGGCCTGAATGGTAGAGCTTCATCATCTCAGCTGAAGCAGCTACTTATCCTGAGCACCTGCCTTACGCATTCAGCTGGGCCCATGACATGGAACATGCCAGTCAACTATCCCAGCCCCAATGTGTCCTGCACAGGATCAGCCCCACGTTACCAATAAGGAAACAGGCTCGATTAAGTTCACCCCTTTGCCCAGGGTCAAACAGCTAGTAAGTGGTGAAACTGGCTTTCAAGGAGCTGAGGGAAGTAGCAAGTTCACACTGCTTTGGCAGGGGCCCAAAACCTGGGGTCCTGACGATCCCTAATTACCAGGAGCCAGATCCTCACTCCCAACAGGAAAGTTCCCCTTTCCTCACAATAGAAATTCTTTTTTTTTATGATAAGCATTTGATGTTTAATGTAGGTATGCATTATGCCTTTTTTTTTCTCTTCTCATTTTTAATTCTTTTATTGGAGTATGCTGCTGCTGCTAAGTTGCTTCAGTCGTGTCCAACTCTGTGCGACCCCAGAGATGGCAGCCCACCAGGCTCCCCCGTCCCTGGGATTCTCCAAGCAAGAACACTAGAGTGGGTTGCCATTTCCTTCTCCAATGCATGAAAATGAAAAGTGAAAGTGAAGTCGCTCAGTCATGTCCAACTCTTTGCGACCCCATGGACTACAGCCTACCAGGCTCCTCCGTCCATGGGATTTTCCAGGCAAGAGTACTGGAGTGGGGTGCCATTGCCTTCTCCTTATTGGAGAATAGATGCTTTACAGTGTTGAGTCATTTTCTGCTGTACAGCAAAGTGAATCAGCTGGACACATATATTCCCTCCCTCTTAAATGCCTCCCAACGCCCCCATCTCACTCCTCCAGGTCATCAGCAGCGAGCTGAGCTCCCTGTGCTACACGGCAGCTTCCCACTTGCTATCTATTTCTCACATGGTAGCGTGTGTACGCCAGTCCTAATCTCTCAGTTCATCTCATCCTATTCCCTCTGTGTCCATATGTCTGTTCTTCTGTTGAGATTCTGAATGGTGCTACCATTCACTTTTTCACTGATGGAAAAAGGAAGGCAAGAGAGAAAGGAGAGACAGAGACCAAAAGTACAAAGGGGAGGCAAGAATAAACAAGATCATATCGGCTGGTCTGTAGTGAGTGCTTACAATGTGCTAAATCCTATTCAATCATTTATGTTATCTCAGAGAATCTTGCCAAAGCCGTAGGGGAAGAATTGTTTAACATTATTCCCTATTTAACAGGAGGGGGGAAAGGACGAGTTCAACAGAATAGTAAAGAGAAAATCCACCCACCTGACGTCCTGTGGCCTGGGTGTAGCCGCACTACCCTGTGACTCAACCTCCATACTTTCCATTTCTCTCTTTTTCTTTCTTTCTAATTTTTTGACAAAACCATTCCATATCCTACTCTCTGAGCCTTTCCTACTTGGTCCCTGGGAAGGAAATTAAGCCTCATTAAGAGGACTGAAGGGGACTTCCCTGGTAGTCCAATGGCTGAGACTCCACACTCCCAATGCAGGGGGCCCAGATTTAATCCCAGGTCAGGGAACTAGACCCCACGTGCCACAGCAAAGATCGAAGATTCCGTGTGCCCCAAGTAAGTCCTGGCACAGTCAAATAAAGAGTTTTGTTTTGTTTAAAAAAAAGGTGGGGGGGGTGGGGGACTGAAGCTACAAGTCACAGGACAGCTACATGACAGAAAAGGGAGGGTCCCTCGTGCTTTCAGCCGCACCAGCAGGGCTTTGCAGAGACAGATGCTCTGAGTATCTGCAGCACTGAGGCCAGAGAGCAGCCTATGTGTCTGCAACCCCAGGGGGTGGTTTTGTGGCTGGAGAGTGGTGCGCATCTGCGACAGTGGGGTAATCCTTCACCGTGCATCACGCGGCAGTGTCAAAAACGGACACGCCACCACTTAGCTACACCCCCAAAGACGGATGGATGTACTCTTTGTTCTGGGAACTGATCCCACACTGGTAGACCCATTCCCTCCAAGGATGGACGATGGGAAACCCTTTCCAAGAGGGCCTGGGGATGCAGGGGGCACTGAAGCAACCTCGAGGCCCTGCTGGGGGTGGGGGGCGTGGCTCTCACCCTCCGGGTTCCGGTTACTGCCTGCGGAGGTGTCATCTCACCTTGCTCTGAGCTCCAGAGACTCTCGGTCCGCTCACTGGGCGTGGTCGCCAGAGCCCCTGGTCCCTCACTTCCAGCCTCTGCCCCACCACGTGCTCCTGGACCTGAGTCTCAGCGTGTCCTCCTTCCTTTTTAAGCCACCCACCTGGCAGGTTCTGCTCTGGGGTCATCCGGGGCCCCACCAAAATATCCCCAAAACTGGTTCCCTCCGGCATCTCAGCGACTGCAAGCTGGCAGGAAACTCAGCCCATCCGCATGCCCTCATAAGAACTGAAGGCTGGGGCTGGGTCCTGCCACCTCTCCCCTCCAGCTCCCAGCTTCCACTGAATTCTCTCTCCCTTCACAAGCAGGGCCCTCATCTCCCCAGAGTAACCCCTCTGCGAGTTATTGGGTGTGAACAGATGTTTACTGGAAATTTGGGCATATGATAGGTTCTGAATGTAGCACAGAATAATTTGGGTGAGAACCTAAAATTAGATATTAGGGACTTCCCTGGTGGTCCAGTGGCTAGGACTCTGTGCTCCCAATACAGGGTGTCTGATCCCAGTTCAATCCCTGGTCAGGGAACTAGATTCCATGTGCCACAACTAAGCGTTCATATGCTGCAGCTTGGAGTTTCATTGCAGCAACTACAGAGCCCATACGCTGCAATAAAGACTGAAGAGCCTGAGTGCTGTAACTAAGACTCAGCACAGCCAAATAAATTAATTAAAAATAAATAAAAAATAAAAGTAGATATTAGCCATAAAAATCCCTGCTTTAAAAATCCACTGGTCAGAGACTTCTCTGGTAGTCCACTGGTTAAGAATCTGCCTGCCAATATAAGGAACATGTGTTTGACCCCTGGTTCCAGAAGATGTCACATGCCACGGGCAGCTAAACACCACGGGGCAATTAAGCCCCAACTTCAGCTTCAGCAGAAGCCCCCACACTGTAATGAGTGACCCCTGCTCACTGAAACTAGAGAAAGCCCGAGTGCAGCAATAAAGACCCAACACAGCCAAAAATAAATAGATAGCTAGATAGATAGATTAAAAAAAATTTTAATCCACTGGCCATTTCCTGACAGAAAAAAAATTAATCTCTTCCTGGCCTGACTTTCTTCCCAAGACCTGGGGCCCTTGGACATCTCCCCTCTACTCCCTCACAACTCCACACCAACTCTCACACTGACCATGAAAAACTCTCAAACCTATTTCTTTCCTTTGCAGAAAAATTAGCCCTCTCTAGACAACAGAGGTAGGGTGAGATAAGGCAGGGAGTCTCCCCTTTTTTAATCAGATATGCCCATTATGCACCTTTTCCCCAAACCCAAAAGTAATTCCCTCCCTAAGAAGATTTTAGCCTTCATTTTAGACCAATCAGCTCAACTTTAACCAGCTCTCCTGAGACAACATTTCTGTACTGCCTCATACATTTCTGTGAATCCTCACAGTGCAGAGTAGGCAGCATTATTATCCCCATTTCACAGACAAGGAAACTGAGGCTCAGCAAAGTTAAAGAACACAGCCAACGAGTGAATCAACATCCAGGCAAGAACTCAAACCCAGGCAGGCCTTACTCTAAACTCTGTGGCCTCCACCACTGGCCCCCCTTGGAGGAGTGGATGTTTTTGTAGCTGGGAGGAAAACCCCATTTTTAAAACAATTCCCAAGTGGCAGGAAAGGCCAGTGTGCTGCAGAGTCATGTGTGGAGCCAGGAGATAAGAACCCCATGCTGGGGTCATGGCAGCCTCACAGAGCAGGTTTCAGCACTCCTGTTTCTTCCTGAGTCAGGCTCTTCCTTGACCAGAGTCACCACGGCAAACACCAGGGCAAGTCCCATCCTGCAAACAGTCACCCTGGGGCCGACCACAGCATCTCCAGATGTCAGAGCTACAGAGAGGCGGCTGCAGACTTGAGGCTCTCCCAGACTACCTAATCACCATGCACCCTTGGCAGGCAGGCACTGTTCCCCCGTGGCTGCCAGGCACCATGCCCTTTCACCTCTACCCAGCAAGGGGCGAAGCCCAGGAGGCCATCAATTCCAACCACCACTGTTTCTTCCCTCCCTCGTGAGAAGAGGTCACCCTGACTTCAGTGACCATGTGCGCAGCTGCAGCTATTCACTGAGCGGCTGCTGTGTGCCAGGCACTGTACACAATGACCTCCTCTCGTCCTTCCAGTCCCAGGACTCAGTAGCAGTCAGCCCGTTTTACAGATGAGCAGACCATCTAGCAAGATGACGGCAGTTTCTTGAACTGTCACAACTTCAGCAGCAGAAGCTGGAATTTGAAACTAAGCTTGTGCAACTGCAAAGCCTGTGCAGTTTCCACTACGCAACACCTTCTCTCGGAGGAGATAGTAATCTCCCCCTCCTTTGCCAGGGTCCAGACATCAGTCTCCTTCTAGGGGAAAGCACAGAAGGCTGTGTTTTGGGGGTCAAAGCACGATTCTAAAAGCTGGTGGGATGAGGGGTTGGGTGAGAGACTGCAGCAAGGATGAGCCTCTGGGTGAGCCATCCCGCCCCGGTGAGACCTGGGTCCCTCATTGGACTTAGAGATTAAAGAGACTCTAACACCGAGCCTGAAATGCCAAGGGACTCCCGGGCACTTCCTGCCAGATGACTCTTTATAAAGTGACAGAACATGCACATGATACTAAATTCTGAAGATATAAAAATAGTATCCCTCTGGTGGGGAGGAATAAATTGGGAGTTTAGGATTGACATACACACGCTATTACGTTTACAATAGATAATCAACAAGGACAGGGAACTCTGCTCTATATTCTGTAATAACCTAAATTGCAAAAGATTTTGAAAAAGAACAGATACATGTATCTGTTTAACTGACTCACTTTGTTGAACACATGAAACAGAACATCGTTAATCAACTGTTGTTGTTCAGTCACTAAGTCGTGTCCTTCTCTTTGCAACTGCAGCACACTAGGCTTCCCTGTCCTTCACTCTCTCCTGGAGTCTGCTCAAACTCATGCCCATTGATGCCATCCAACCATCTCATCCTCTGTTGCCCCCTTCTCCTCCTGCCTTCAATCTTTCCCAGCATAAGAGTCTAACCAGTCAGCTCTTTGCATCAGGTGGCCAAAGTATTGGAGCTTCAGCATCAGTCCTTCCAGTGAATATTCAGGGCTGGTTTTGTTTAGAATGCTCTAGTTTGATCTTGCAGTCCAAGGGACTCTCAAGAGTCTTCTCCAACATCACAGTTCAAAAGCATCAATTCTTAGGCGCTCAGCCTTCTTTATGGTACAACTCTCACATCCATACATGACTGCTGGAAAAACCATCGCTTTGACTATACAGACATTTGTCAGCAAAATGGTACCCCAATATAAAATAAAAATTTTAAAAAGAAAAAAATCAACCAAGCTGGGTGAAGGAGTCATGTAAAAAAGGTAATTTTTTACCAGAAACTTAAAATAAATACTATAATAATTTTGAACGGTTGTATTGTTTAAAATGATACATGTTGGGGCTTCCCTGGTGCTCCAGTGGTTAATACTCGGCGCTTCCAATGCCAGGAGCCCAGGTTCAACCCCTGGTCAGGGAGTTAAGAGCCCACATGCTGTGCAGTGTGGCCAAAAAGTAAAAAATAATAACAATAATAATAAATTAAAAAAGAATGACTCATGTCAATTTTTCAAAATGTACTTTTGTCCTAAATAAACTCACATTTTTCCTTTGGGCTCTGCCATGCAGTATCTAGGGTCTTAGTTCCCCTACCATGGATTGAACCCCGTGCCCCCTGCATTAAGAGCTTGGAGTCTTAACCACTGGACTGCCAGGGAAGTCCCTAAACTCATGTTTTAAGTGTCTGAAAGATTAAAAAAAAAAAGCACTACCTCTCTTACCCCTACCCCCAGGCCTCCTTTGCATTGCCCTTTCTGATAGGAAGGGAAGGTAATTGATACCAGTTTCCCATGAGCCTTCAGAAGAGAACCTGTACATTTACAAGCATCGATGAGTTTTCTTTTTTCACACACATGCAGCAAACTTCAAAAACTACTCTGTTTCTTGTCTCTTGTATCTTAGAGATCATTTCATATCTGCACATAAAGAACCACATCATTCTTTTTAGTAGCTGCCTAAAATTTCATTATATGGAAGTACCGGATTAATCAGCCCCTTGCATGCTCAGGCCCTTCAGTTATTTTTAACTTTTTGCAAGCCTATGGACTGTAGCCCACCAGGCTCTTCTGTCCATGGAATTCTCCAGGCAAGAATACTGGAGTGGATTGCCATGCCCTCTTCCAGGGGATATTCTCCACCCAGAAATCGAACAAACATCCTTGCAGCTCCTGCATTGCAGGCAGATTCTTTACCACTGAGTCATGGGGAAAGCCCCAGTCAGTCCCTTCCTGATGGACAGTGAGGCTGTCTGGAGCCTTCACTATTACAAACCATGACTATCTTGTATATATTAAGTTTGTGCACATGTGTGTATGAATGTAAGATAAATTCCTAGAAGTAGAATTGCTAGTGCTTATTAAATACAATATGTGCTTTTAAAATTCGAATGGGTTTTGCCAAGCAGCCCTCCAGAGAGGTGGAAGAGTGTGTAGACCATAAACAATGAAAGGCAGTGCAGAGAATGCTTTCCATATGAGGAATGACCATTAGCTGCAAGAGACAAGCTGGGGGCAGACAGGCAGGCCTGTGCCTGGCCAGACATTCATCCTAGGACAAGTGACAAAGATGAGGCAGGGGCACCAACAGGCAAGCCACCCATTTCACAGATGGCAAAACAGGCAATGGGAATTGACAAGCTTCACCCAGGGTCATGGCCTGGGTCCCTGTAAGCACGGGGCAATTTCCAGACAATATCTGTTTCACCTTCTGATCTCAGCTCCAATCTCTTGTGCTGACTTAGCAAAAACTTGGAGAACCAGCTCCTTTCTACTGTGAACTGAAAGTAGCTGAGCCACCCACGTTGTTTAGGTGTTTCTGAGTCACTGTATTCCCCTCTACAAGAAACCAGGACCTGCTCACACACACACACACACACACACACACTCACCCAGCGGCTGTTTCCAACCTGCATGGGGCCCACAGAGCCCTGACCATTCACAGCTCCAAGGTGAGTAGCAGTGATTATCCTGGACATTCATCCACCAGTCTAAAGAACCAAAAATCTCAACAGACCCTCTCCGGGGTGACCAGCTAGGTGGAGGGCAGTGAAGACTGGGAAGAAGTGAGAGGGACACGTGAGCCAGGAGTGTTCTCATCAGCCATTCTGGAGACAGAAGTAAGTATGGCAAAAACAGTTCTCCGTCTTTGCACTTGGAAAGTACCTCCCACCCACTAACTCACCCCCCCTTCACAGAAGTTCCCTGAGTTATACCGGGCAGGGATTCTTATATTCACAGTCCCCGTTTGAGAGATGTTAAAAAGGAACTATGACTTCCCTATTGCTGGAGAGGTAAAGAGACTAGAGGCAGAACCTAGGATTAAGAGGCTTAATCCTGGCCACATCCTGCTGTGCACTTGTGGTGAGCAATCTCCTGCAGTGCACGTCCACAAAAACCATCCCTTGTCTGCCCGCAGGCAAAACGAGTCACTCTGTCCCCGGAAACATTGCTAGAGGGCCTCCAGCGCGTGGATAGACATGAATTCCTCTCTCTGTGTAGTCGTCTTTGTTTCAGCACCACAGATACATCCTTTGTATGAACACCCAAGAAGACTCTTGGGATATTTCTGACGGATGGGTTTGCACTCTAAGTGCCTGGTATGGCCTCTGGAACGTGAAAGTGAAAGTGAAGTCGCTCAGTTGTGTCCGACTCTTTGCAATCCGATGGACTGTAGCCTACCAGGCTCCTCAGTCCATGGAGTTTTCCAGGCAAGAGTACTGGAGCGGGTTGCCATTTCCTTCTCCAGGGGATCTTCCCAGCCCAGGGATCGAAACCGGGTCTCCCGCATTGCGGGCAGACGCTTTACTGTCTGAGCCAGCGGTGCTGAATAAAAAATGTGTTTCTTCAGGGACTTCCCCGGTGATCCAGTAAGACTCCACTCTTCCAATGCAGAGGGCACAGGTTCCATCCCTGGTCAGGGAACTAGGATCCTACATGCTACACAGACCAAAAAAAAAAAAAAAAGGTTTTTTTACTGCGTTTCTTCTGCTGTATTTAAAATAGATAACCAACAATGACCTACTGCTGTAGCACAGGGAACTCGTTTAATGTTTTGTGGCAGCCTAGATGGGAGGGGAGTTTGAGGGAGAAGGGATACATGTTTATGTATGCCTAGTCCCTTCCCTGTTCAGCAGAAACTGTTACAACATTGTTAATCAGCTATACCCCAATACAAAATAAAAGGTTTTGGCTTTTTTTTTTTTAAGTGTGTTTCTTGGTTGGCCGAAGGATAGATAGGTAGATGGATAGATGAATGGGTGGACGGTTGGGTGGAGTATTGGTTTAATATGCTTCTGTGTTTGTTTTTTAAGTTCCTCACACAGCATCCATTCTCCCTTCCAAATATCATCTTGACATCCTTTTGTGGACTTATTTCTGCTCCAGGGTATACAGTCTCAGTGGTACTGCAAAGCCCAGAG
>NW_011495033.1:9562091-9584301 GCF_000754665.1 Bison bison bison | reverse complement strand
CTGTCCTCTCCCAGCAAAGAAGCAAGCAAAGGACACCAGCTTGGCTGTTTACCCTCCCTCCCCTAGGACTATGAATCTTTAATAGATTGAGATGTGGATAGGAAAAAAATGGCTGGGGTGTATTTATTTCAACAGTGGTACCCTGATGAGACTGTCCGGTAGTACTGCCGCCCAGATACCCTGGTGTCTCACTTGCCCTTTTTCCAAGTCAGGTTCTCCAATGCTCTATCCATTCTGTGAACTACTCAGCATTGCCCCCAGTACAATACCCTCCTGCTTAAGTTAGCCAGAGTTGTTTTCTACACTAAGAAACAAAGAATTTTATTTTTTATTATTTTAGTTGTTTTTGGCTGTGCTGGATCTTCACTGCGGTGAGGGCTTTTTTTCTCTAGTTGCAGCAAGCGGGGGCTACCCTCAAGGTGCAGTGCACGGGCTTCTCATTGCGGTGGCTTCTCTTGTGGAGCACGGGCTCTAGGGCGCGCGGGCTTCAGTGGTTGTGGCACGTGGGCACAGTAGTTGTGGCACAAGGGCTTTGTTTTCACGCAGAGCATGGGATCTTCCTGGACCAGGGATCGAACCTGTGCTTCCTGCACTGGCAGGTGGATTCTTAACCACTGAGCCACCAGGGACGCCTCAGAGAATTTTACATGTTACAGACATAGAAATGAATGGAAAGGTGGCGGGGATGTGGAGGAATGGAAGGAGTGGAAGAGGGAGTGAAGGGAAAGGATCGACCAGTACGGCCTACGCAAGGACTTCACGAGCTAAGTAATAAGGTGAGTCCCTTCCCTTGGACGGGAAGGAAGCAGAGATGATAAGATAACCCCTCAGCCTTACCTTCAGGAGAAGTGATGTGAATCAATTTTAGGGGCAATGGACACGTACCCCCAACTCTCCTCCAGGATACCACAAATCCTCTAGTTTTATATCTTTTAATCGAGAATAGCCTCAGAAACAATGTCAAACCTCCACTTCCTAGATGAGGAAACGGAGGGCCACAGAGGGCAGAGGTCTGCCAACATCTCACAAAGAGGTCTGGAGCTGAACTGGGGCCAGAGCCCAGATCTCCTAAATCCCTGTCCCCCCACCCCCCTTGTCACTGCCCAGAGCTGCCTCTGTCAGGAGTGACTCAGGTGCAGAATTTCCAAATCCCATTTTGAGAAAATTCCCCAAGGGGATTTCCTCGCGAATGCCTCGAGAAGTCCTAAGGTCCCTCTCTCTGTGGCCTGAATGCTCTGCGGCCGGGGGTGAGTGGGGGGCAGGTTGGAAAAGAAACAGGAGACTGCAGACCCCCAGCCCCAGGCATGGCTGCGACAGGCAAGAGGTCGAGGGGCGTCTCAGAACCAGCTCTTAAAAGGGGGCAGAATCCAGGCCACAGCCACAGAGCCCTGTGAGATTCTGAAACTTGTGTTACTTCCTTTGTCAATCTGTCTGTGAAACTCTTTGAAAACGGGGTCTGTGTGCTGGCCTGCAGGGCCAACCAGGAAAGGGGAAGTGGGGACCAGGTCTCACCCAGCAGCCAGGCTCAGAGAGCGAGAAATCTAGGGCCTGAGTCTCTGAAATCTGCCACACAGAAGGCAGGAAAGGTCAAGGCAGGCCTGAGTCATTACCGTTTTTTTGTGTGCTTTCTGCCTAATAACGAAATAACACCTGAAATATCTAGCAATGCCTAATATATCCAGCACAGTGCCGAACAGCTAGTGGAAAATCACTGACAACTTCCCTCGCCTGCCCCATGTCTCCTGACGCTGAGCTGAGATGAATACCTCCCCTGAGCAGGGGTAGGGTGGGGGGCCAGGTACCATGAGGGAGGAAACTCTGGAGCCTGACATTTGGGAAAACAGAGAGAAGGCATTGCTTTCTTTATGTGCTGGTGCCAGGACTGGTGATGGGCGGTCAACTGGTCGCCTCCTTTCATCCTCTGGGGTGCCCCAGGAGCTAGGAGTTTCTGCCCTGTTTCTAGAAAGGAAACTGAAGTGTAGACGAGTTAATAACTCGACCAAAGACACACAGAGAGTAAGTGATCTGTTTGATTTCAGCCCCAAGTTTGTCCTCGCCTTCGCCAGGCTTTCTCCCTAGGGTCTAGGGACACTGGAAGGGGGCTCAGAAACTGAGCACAGAGAAAGGGGAGCCTCCGACAAACACGCAGAGTAAAACAAAGAACAGACTCCCAAGTGTCAGGAGGAGGAGGCCCTGAAATTGCCCCATTCCCCATCCCCAGCAATTTTGGAAGAACTGATCCTTCTGCCCGGGCCTCGATCCCCCACCTCCAGGGTGCCTTGCGGTGGGCTCCTCCAGTCCTGCCCCTCCAACCTGCCCCGAAGCGAAAGGGGTGAGCACACGAGCAAACACACCGCCTGTGGTCTTCAGCCGCAGTAAACAAGCAGAGCGCACAGCCCCTGTCCTGTGTGGTGAAGGTGCGAGCGGAGGGGAGGCTGAGAAGCTGCAGCCCTTCGACCTCACTGTGGTTGAACCCGGAGAATGGGTGTCATGTTCGGTGCTCTGACAGTGAAATGTACCAGGGGATGGGGAAGGGAAGGGCGGCCCAGAACAGGATGACAGGACGTGCAAACCGCAGCTGGGCCAACAGGCGATACCATGCAGGGCCCCCTGGGCTCCTGAGCACAAGGCTTTCTGTGTCCCCCGTTTCTTTGATTAGAGGAAACTGCCTTCATTCAGCCTCCATGACCTTCCCTGAGTTCCACTGGGCAAATTCAGGCAGTTGTTAATTAGGGAAAGGAGGGGGTAAGAGACCGGAGAGAAACAGTCAAGAGCCCCCTTGGGGCAAGGTCCTGGTTCCCCATCAAGGGATACACACTGTATCTTTGAGCTGTTTTGCAGATACAGCAGCAGCAGATACTGAAACCCTCTGCAGGACGGAGAAGTATGGCCTGCTGCCGACCCCAGACCCATTGGACCTGAAGGTTGATGATGCTGACTGCTCCTTACCTCACCACCAACCCATCTGAAGAATGTCCAAGAGCTGATCATGCGCTCTTTCAAAAATTCCTATAAAACTTCTCACTATCTTCCCCAAGTGATTTTGAAGGCATGAGCCTGCAATGACCCCATTTGCCTGGAAAAGTGATAAATCAATTCTTTTCTACTTCACGAAAAGCTCTGTCTCGGAGATTCAGAACCGGTATACAGAGAAGCTGAGCTTTTGGCATCAAAGGACAGGGCAGGATGGAGCAGGAAAACTCTTGAATAGGGGTTTGGATCCTGCTCCCACCTGGGCAAACTCCCCGCATCAGCTGGGAGGCCTCCCCTTCACCTTCACACAGCCGCCCCCTAGAGGCCTCCACCCTCACCAACTGAGCACCTACCCCAGGGGGCCCCAGCAGACACAGGGCGGGACAGCAGCGCACTGGCTTAAGCGGGAGATATTCACTCGTGTTAACGAGGGTGCAGAAGAAAAACACAGAGAGCAAATCTCCAATTTTTTGCCTTGCTGTTTGGTCGCTCAGTCGTGTCCAACTCTTTTGAGACCCCATAGACTGCAGCCCACCAGGATCCTCTGTCCAAGGAGTTTCCCAGGCAAGAATACTGGAGTGGGTTGCCATTCCCTTAACCAGGGGATCTTCCCGATTCAGAGATGGAACCTGTGTCTCCTGCCTTGGCAGGCGGACTGTTCACCACTGAGCCATCAGGGAAGCCCCCTCTCTAACTTGTGGATGGAGACAATTAAGGCTCATCCAGAGGAAATGACTTTGCTGCCAGCTTCTCTCAGGGCCCCTGACTGGGATTCTTACAGGATGGAGGGAATTTCCCTGCTCTGGACATTTTTTCTTTTTTCTTTTTTTTTAATATCCACCAGAAAAGCCAGAGCGGCTCCCCACACAGTCACGAGGGCGGGGAACTCCAGGTCAGAGCAAAGCTTCGGAATCCAGAGGAGATGGGGTTTCACTTTCTTTGCCTGCCTTTGGTTTCCTAACGTCACAGTGTTGGGTTGGGCAGGCGGCCAGTGTAACTAAAGAAAGAGAAAAGGAAAGATTGGGCCAGGAGGGCCGAGGAGAGGCCATACTCGGCTGGGGGCAGTGTGCATCTGGTTTCCTTCAGGACAGAGAACCAGCTGTCTGAACTTGAGAGACCCATCAAGGATCCTGCTGGGTCTATGAACCTCTTACATGCAAAATGTGTGCGTGTGTCTGGGTCGGTGTCCACGTGTTTGCGGAAAGCGTTTACAGCTTTCATCAGATTCTTAGCATACATACCTCCCTTCGTCCCTCTGCGGGGCTCCGCCTCTCCGCCAGCGGCCCACCCTCGACGGCCACCCCCGTCGTCCCCGCGATCGGGGGAGGCGCCCGTCCCGCCTAGACCGAGGGGCCAGGGTGGACGGCGCGGTCCGGACGGAAGGAGGGGCGTCTAGAGGGAAGGGGGCGCCCCTCACGGGCCTCCTGGCCTCTGCGAACCGCGCCTTCCTCTCCATACCTCGGTGGGCCTCGCTCGCGGGCTGGTACGGGCAAAGGGGAGGGGCAGGGTGCGAACGAGAGGCCGGGGACATCGCAGTTCCCCTTGCGGGGGACGGGGGTGGAACACACGTGAGGTAAGGGGTCGACGCCTTGGTGCCGTATCCTTCCCCATCCCCGGCGCCCGGGGTGGGGTGCGGACGCGGCGGGTCTCCGGGCAAAAAATAAAACAAAAAAAAAGGATGCTTAAAGAGCTCGATTCCCCCAAAAAGGAAGCAACCAATCTCTCACCCTACAGATGAAGAAACTTAGTGCCAGAGAAAGTAAGCCGCTTGCTCCAAGCCAGGATTAATAACATAGCCGAGTTTTGAATGTGGGAGGCTACAGCGTCTTAATCAAGACGCTGTAAGAAGGTATCAAGAACAACCGAGCATTAATGTATTTATTTTTAATATTTTTATTATTAATTTATTTAGTTGGCTGCTCCAGGTCCTAGTTGTGGCAAGAAGGATCTTTAATTCCAGCCTGCCAACGCTTAGTTGGGGCATGTGGAATCTAGTTCCCTGACCAGGGATGGAACCCAGGCCCCCTCCTTGGAAGCACAGAGTCTTAGCCACTGCACCAGCAGGGAAGCCCCTAAACCAGCATTAATTTAGCATCAGTCATGTCCAAGACATTTGTTGGAACGCAGGGAAAGGATGCAATAAACAAATTGAAAAAAAAAAAGCATAAGACGTTTTTACTGTATCCAGGAAGTGAAAACAAGAGAAAAGATGACACCAAAAGGAGTCTGTTTTCCCTTGTTCTGGGTTGGCTCCCCCCGCCCCCCGCCACCCACAAACAGAAGCTCCAGAGGGCAGGCCTTTGACTGGCTCACTCCGTGTCCCAAGAGAGGGTTGCCTGGCTCACAGCAATTGTCAGTGACAGTCTGTGGAAGGAGCGGTGTTAGCTAAGCACACTGGCAGGACAGGGAAGGCAGAGGCATCTTCATGACGTTTGTACCTCCCCTGGTCGCTAAGCACATCTGCCATCATCACTTCCCTAGGTCCTCTCAACCACCGTGTGCTGGGTCAGCCAGGCAGGCAGGCACTCCTGGTTTTCAGGAACATAAAATGCTGGGTGAGTCTTAATGATAGTTGCCATTCACTGGACACTCACCCTGCACCAGGTACCAAACTGTTCATACAGGTGTTTTGATTTCCTCCTGGAATCAGTACCTTTGAGCCACAGATACACTGACTCCATGAGTCCAGACTCTGATTTCGCATAGGAGAAAGGGCAGAAGTGAATTACAATTGGGTTCTTCTCTCTCCTCTGCAACCCCACAATCCACTGGAACAACCGAAAGGGAATAAAATATTCCTGACATGCCCACTGCTATTCCTGCTTAGCAACCAGCCCTGCAAACCACATCCCCATTTCCATGACCACTTATATACCGACAGGCACACACACACACAGCAGAAAGGTTCACTTGGATTTAAAAACGGGGATGAATGTGGTCCATCTGTGGTTCCCACATCTCTGTCCTCAGCTCGTGTCCCAACTCAGCAGATTTGGCATCCGGGAAAGTACTTTCCTTTCTTCCTGAAAGAGGGAAGCTGAGATCGAGGAAAGGCAACAGAAATGGAGCTCATGTGGGAAACTGAGCCTTAGCAAAGGTTTCAGGATTTCTCCAGAAACAGTGCAGTGTGGTGGAAAGCTAGGAACCCAGACAAACTTGGGTTCCATGTTGAATTCTACCACTTTAGGCTATGTGACCTTAAGCAGGCCATTTAACCTCTCTAAGCCTCACTGACCCCTGCTTAAAATTAGTCTCTAATAAATTCAGGCTTCCCTGGTAGCTCAGCGGTAAAGAATCTACCTCCAGTTCAGGAGACACAGGTTCAATCCCTGGGTCGGGAAGACCCCTGGAGAAGGAAATGGCTTGGCAACTCACTCTAGTATTATTGCCTGGGACATCCCATGCTCAGAGGAGCCTATGGGCTACAGTCCATAGAGTCACAAAACAGGGGGACTCGACTTTAGTGACTAAACAGCTACAATAAAGTTCACTAATCCATATCAACGGTAGGAGTGGGGGGGTCTGGTTTAAATCAGTGAAGAACCTACAGTACAGAATATCCTTAAAGGGATTGCCATTTCCTTACTCTTAATAATAATATGATGATAATAGCTAATAACATTAGCTAATGTTATGAAGTACTTAATGGGAATTGTACTAAGACCCATACAAGCATGAGCACATTATGGGATCTTAATTGTCTCAACAGCTGTGGGAGGAGCCAGTATTATTATCCTTGATTTATAGATGAGGAAACTGAGACCAGGCAGATGAAGTAACTTGTAGGAAGCTACCTGGCTCATAAAGGAGAAAAACACCAAAGCACCTGCTCTTAACCACTAGGCCCCACAGCCTCCTATGTGTCTGGGGACTAAGGGGATTCTGTGAAGGGAGCAATTCAAACAGGCAGATCATTTTGTGTAGAAGGTTGGATGTTTCTTAAGTGCTTGCAACTTATTTCTTTAAATGACGTGGCCTTTGCTTTCCAAAACTATGTTTTCTATTGCTAATTGATTAATAGGTCAGGCGGTAATAAGAGGATTCTTATAGGTTTAGAACAATAACACCTGGCACCTAGAGAGGATGAACAGCTTAACTTAATGTGGGTCAGTGGGAAGGGCTTGAGCACGGTCATCAGAAGTACTTGGGTTCATAAACTGGTGCCGTCACTAAAGAGAACACTATGGAGGTTCCTTATAAAACTGAAAATAGAGTTACCATACGATTCAGCAGTTCCACTCCTTGGCATATATCCAGAAAAGATGACAACTCTAATTTGAAAAGATACATGTACCCCAGTGTTCATAACCGCACTGTTTACAATAGCCAAGACAAGGAAGTAACCTAAATGTCCATGCTGCAGCTGCTGCTAAGTCGCTTCAGTCATGTCTGACTCTGTGCGACCCCATAGACGGCAGCCCACCAGGCTCCCCCGTCCCTGGGATTCTCCAGGCAAGAACATTGGAGCGGGTTGCCATTTCCTTCTCCAATGCATGAAAGTGAAAAGTGAAAGTGAAGTCACTCAGTCATGTCCAACTCTTAGTGACCCCATGGACTGCAGCCCACCAGGCTCCTCCGTCCATGGGATTTTCCAGGCAAGAGTACTGGAGTGGGGTGCCATTGCCTTCTCTGAAGTGTCCATAGACAGATGGATAAAGAAGATGTGGTACATATATGCAATGGAATATTGCTCAGCCGTAAAAGAAGAATGAATGCTATTCTGCTGGAATATGGATGGACTTAAAGATAATCATACTACGTGAAGTAAGTCAGATATCTTAGATTATCATACTAAGTCAGAGAAAGACAAATATTATGTGATTTAAATTATATGTGGAATCTTAAAAAAATGATACAAATTAACTTATTGACAAAACAGACTCACAGATATAGAAAACAAACTTATGGTTATCAAAGGGAAAGGGCAGAGGTAGGGATAAGTTAGGAGTTTGGAATTAGCAGATCACACTACTATATATAAAACAGAGAAACAACAACACTACAGTACGGTACAGGGAACTATGCTCAATAACTTACAATGACCTATAATGGAAAAGGATCTGAAAAAGAATATACAACGTGTGTGTGTGTGTGTGTGTGTGTGTGTGTGTGCTCAGTCCTGTCCGACTTCTTTGCGACCCCATGGACTGTAGCCCACCAGGCTCGTCTGCCCATGGGATTTCTCAGGCAAAAATACTGGAGTGGGAGTCATTTCCTCTTCCCAACCCAAGGGTCAAACCTGAGTCTTTTACATCCCCTGCATTGGCAGGCAGATTCTTTACCACTGTGCCGCCTGAGAAGCCGGTATGTATATACAGATAGATATAAATTTATCTATACATATATATTTGAATCAGTTTGCTGTGCCCCTAAAATTAACACAATTTGTAAATCAACTATGGTTCATTTTTTAAGTCAGTCTGAAAAAAAAAATACTTGGGTTCAAGCCCCACTTCCTGCTGTGTGATCTGAGGACCTTAATGACCTCTTCTGAGGCTTAGTGTTCACTTCTATAAAAGGAGAATAATCACCATCCTGCCTCAAAGTCTTCAAAAGGAAGAAAAGAGACAAGTTCTCCCCATTCTGGGTGATTCAGTCCCCCTCAGCCGCCAAGTTACGTATGTGACAGTAGCTAGCAAGAAACCTCCTTGGTATAAGATCACATTTTTAAAATTACACTTTTTAGAATGTGTTTGCCTTTGTCACTGTCAACAGACTCTTTTAGATAACTCAGAAGTCAACTTCAACCCAGGCCAGACTGTCACTAATTCTGAATTACCCAAATAGGAATTGATGAACAGCGACTGTATCTAATGCTTTGAGACAGAAGGACCACCTCGGGTCTAATCCAGACCACCACTTGGGTTCAGTTTCGAGGATGCCCCAATGACACATCTCATCACCATGAGCAGTACTTCATGGACGGAGCACTGCACTGGTAACGAGGGCACCCGGGCTCCCATCTGGTCGTTCTGCCCTTCCTCCTGCCCCGGGAGAAGCAGCTTCCGGATCTCTGGGAGGACCAGGGAGCGCCCTGGCAGACAAAGCCCAGGCTGTCTGTGGTGGAAGAGATTTTCTGCCACGGAGGCTTCTGCTGGCTCTTCTCGAGGGCCAAGAGGGAAGTGATGAGCTCATTCTGGATGTGAAGGCCGTGAGAAGACAGAGAGAGACACACACTCACTCACTCACACACACACACACACACACACACTCCCATACACACATATATTTCCGGAGGCTATTTCAGTTTTCTTTTCCGTTTTGTGCAATTTCACTGATGATATCAGCAGCAGTGTGTGGCTGCTATTTGGAAACTCCCCGAGCGGGGGCGCCCCATCCGCCGGCCTGCCTCCCTATAAAGGGCCGCCTGGCACCCTGTAAAGGGCCAGCCGGAGCTGCAGAGGATCAGCACGCGGATCGCCCCAGCCTCTGCCCACAGCTACCATGAAGGTCTCTGCCGCTGCCCTCGCTGTCCTCCTGACGGCGGCCGCCCTCTGCGCTCCTGCTTCTGCCTCCCCATGTAAGTTCAAGTCCACAGTCCCCGGGGCCAGCCCTTAAAGGACTCGCCCGGATCTCACCTTCTTTTCTTTCCTTTTTATATATTTAAAAAAAAATTATTTATTTTTATTTATTTATTTTGGCTGTGCTGGGTCTTCATTGCTGCATGGGCTCTTCTCCAGTTGCAGTAAGCATGGGGCTACTCTCTAGTCGCAGAGCTTTGCATTCCAGTGGCTTCTCTTGTTGCGGAGCGCAGGCTCTAGGGTGCCTGGGCTCAGTACTTGCGGCTCCTGGGCTCTAAAGCACAAACTCAGTAGTTGTGGTGCCCGGGTTTAGTTGCCCCATGGGTATGTGGGATCTTCCAAGACCAGGGGTTGAATATGTGTCTCTTGCATTAGCAGGGAGATTCGTTACCACTAAGGCACCAGGGAAGCCCTCGCCTTCTTTTCAACTGCAGTGTTTATACCATCTGACTCCTATGATTTATATTCTTCCACATTGCTTTACTCAGATGTCCAGTTGTCCAGGATAGATCTCTAAGCCACTGCATGGCAGGGACCCCTCTGATCAATTTGTCTGTGTCCTCAAGGTCTACACCCCAAGCCCTGCAGGTGCTCACCGAATGTGGACTGGGGTTACTAACAGGCAAAGGCTGCTCGAGCTGACCTGCAAACACCACTAACTCATGTCTGTCATCACCAGCAGGGTTTCTAAGAAGGTTCTAAGTACTTGACTAAAATCCTCCTGGGACAGTCATACTTTCCCCATTTCATAGATTTAGAGAACAGATAACAAAATCTAATTAAATGTCCACTATGGATCAAGTATTGTGCTGATTGCCTTGCATATCTCATCTTACTCAATATTCTCATCTAATCTTTGAGTAGCTCTCTTTGACAGTCCAGAGAGGTTAAGTAACCTGTTCAGGGTCACGCAGCTAGGAAGTAAGAAAAGTGGTATTCAAACCCAGTTCTTCTTGGCTCTGAAACACTACTACTCTGTTCAGAAATGGCAACTGGCCCTTCCCGGGGGCATCCTGAAGTCACTGACCAACAAAAAGTCCTCCTTCTCTCAGTAGCTTCAGTCAGAGGCTCCCACAATGCAGTATGCATCTTCAGGCCCCTCTTTGGTGTCCTGGCTGAGTCATGAAGTCTGAGTTTTAAAAAACCTCCCCACAACCCAACCTAGGTCTCAAAGAAACCAAGTTCCGAATCCACCGAGGATCCTAGGAGGGCAAGAATAAGGGCGGAGGAACTAAGACCAGCCCAGAGGAGACCCAGCCTGCCCTGAGAGCCCAAGGCATGGGGTTGTGGTGTAGAAAGGAGGCGGCCAGCTGGCCTCAAGGGTTAGGTGAGAGAATCCCCACTCTGGCACTGTGTGTCCACGGCTAAGTGTCTTTACCTCTCTGAGCCTCAGTTTCAGCCAAAGGAGGAAAATAGTCTGCTGGAGATAAATCCTATAAAGCGCCCAGCGCAGTACCCACTGTGCACTGGCGATGGATCCAGGAGTCTCCTTCTTTCCTTCTCCCAGATGCCTCGGACACCACGCCCTGCTGCTTTGCCTACCTCACCCGCCCGCTGCCCCGCACCCACGTCCAGGAGTACTTCTACCCCAGCAGCAAGTGCTCCATGGCAGCAGTTGTGTGAGTCGCAGCCCCGTGGAACCCTCGGGGTGGGGGGGTTGGAGGGAAAACGCCCGCCCAGAATCAGTCTCCCCTGGCAGGAGCCCTCGGAGAGGGCATTCCCACCCACCCTCCAGCTGTTCAAATAGCTGTGTTCTGCCCTCTCTGGATTCAGATTCCCCAGCTATTGTGGAACAAGCTAGACAACGTGTTCCTGGAGGAGCCCCCCAATTCTGATAGGCTAGGTTAGCTCTCTGATCTTTATGGATGTGACTGTTACTTGAACCTGGTCTGCAACATGCCTGGCTGGAGAAGATTGACTCATACATCCCTTTCCAGAAAAGGACCCCAGAGTCCCCCACATCCTGCCCCCAATCAAAGTCACCCACAACCTCAGAGGAACTAGAGAGGGGAGGTCAGAGGTCAAGGCCCTAGTTGCAGCATGTTAAAAAGAAAAAAAAGTTATTGATTGATGAGGAAAAAATAATGAAATGAGATTCTCCTTTAAACACGCAAGCTATGACATTTGGAAAAATTATAATTCTTGCTACCTAGGAAGTTCCTGCTGTGTGTCAAATGTCTTACATGCATTAGCTCTGCATTTATCATAGCATCCCTGACGGGTATGAAGAATTCTCTCCACGTTTCAGAGAGTGAAACTGAGACCCAGAGAGGTTCGGTGACTTGCTCAAGGTTGCACAGTAAGTGAGAGAGGGAGCCTGTCTCTAGAGCCTCGTCTTTCTACACTAGTAAGATCATTAGCAGTAATTGCTTATGGAGTTTAAGACGACAGAGACTTAAAGAATGAAAACGGGGCAGTCATGAAGTTTTCTGTATAATGAGGACTTTGTTGTTGTTGTTTGGGGTTTTTTTTTTTTAATATTTACTCATTTGTTGGGCCGCACTGGGTCTTAGCTCCTGACCTGCAGAATCCTTTTAGTTGCAACATGCCAACTCTTAGTTGTGGCACGTGGGATCTAGTTCCCTAACTAAGGATGGAGCTGGGGCTCCTGCACTGGGAGCGTGGAGTCTTACCCACTGGACCACCCACGATGAAGTTTTTTAATCCAAAAATTCCTGCGGCACTGGCAGAGTTGTAGGATTCAGAGTTGTAGGTATTCAGAGTTGGCCTTTGGTCCTGATGAATTCTTCAAATTATTGCTATACTATATATTTGCTGTTTAGTACTACTAATTTTATTTCTGAAAGCAAGTATTTTTCGGACGGAAAAGCAAAACAGAAAAACCTTCTTTGAGCACCTACTATGGACAGGCAGAGAGGAGTAAACCACCACCCCTGCCCTTCCGGGACTCAGTTAGATGCTGCAATGACCAGGACATCCTACATGAGAACACAAGAGGAGAGAAGGAACACGCAGCGCCTCGGGGCGCAGCTAAGAGAGGGGATGTAGGGCAAGTCTGCGCTGCTTGACTTGGGATCGGACTGAGGGACAGGTGTATAGGGCAGCAGGGATATTGCCAGAACTCTCTTTAGGTTTTTGTAGGGTCTCCGTGTAGAAAAGCACTGAGGGCCTCGAGGGTCAGCACAAAGAATCAAAAGTGTGAAGTGAGCTAGAACAGGGAAAGTCTAGACAAGAGGGGTCCAGTGGAGAG
Organism: Bison bison bison; assembly: GCF_000754665.1. Taxonomy (NCBI): domain Eukaryota; kingdom Metazoa; phylum Chordata; class Mammalia; order Artiodactyla; family Bovidae; genus Bison; species Bison bison. Next base: position 9,571,596 of record NW_011495033.1, on the reverse strand, counting down.
GCCGTCCACATGAGTGGTACTGAGGTTGAAGAGGACTTGAAGGGAAGGAGAGACAGGGGTGGGGGAACTTCCGAGGCAGAGTCAGCAAGCCTGGGAGGTGATGTGAGGTCGGGAGCAAGGAAGAGAGAGGCCTTGAGGGTGACGCTGAGGTTTCAGCCCGCACCTGGAGAAGGGTGGAGCGTGGAACCCCCTCAAGTCCCAAGGAAGAGCTGTTTTAAAAGGAAAGAATGGGACTTCCCTGGTGGTCCAGTGGTGAAGACTCTGTGCTTCCAATGCAGGGGGCCTGGGCTCCATCCTTGAGAGGGGAACTGAGATCCCAGCAAGGTGGGATGAATTAGATTAGGTTTGACATAAATATCCATGTGTAAAATAGAGAGCTAGGGGGAGCTGCTGTGTAGCCCAGGGAGCTCAGCTCGGTGCTCTGTGAGGACCTAGAGGGTGGGATGGTGGGGCGGGGAGAAGTCCAAGAGGGAGGGGATATATGTATACATATGATTCACTTGTAAAGCAATTATACTCCAATTAAAAAAGAAAAAGGAAAAGGACGAAGATGCCAGCACCATGAGCCTGTGGAAGTGCCAGCAGGGAGTGTGAGCTGAAGGGTTAGGAGCCGAGGAAACAGGGCTGGAGCTGGAGGTGTGACATTTTTTTAAGGGAGGAGGGGGTCTTCTGATGTCAGAGTGGCATTTCAACCATCTCGGCTGCTCCAGCCAGTCTGTCTTCCCTGGAACCCCAGCTCTTCCACTTAGTAGCTGTGTGAGCTCGGGCTTGTCACTTCACCTCTCTGAGCCTCAATTTCTTTGTCTGCAAAGTGGAGGAGAATTAGAGGTATTTCCCTCCCTGGGTCAAAGTGAGAATAATAAAAAGAAAAATGAAATTAGACTATCTCTTGGCACACAGGTAGGTGCCTGGTAGGTGTTAACTAATCATCTTTCTCCCCACAAATGTATCCTTAGATACATAGAAGTGAAACTTGATGAGCGAATGCAATTCATCCAGTCACTAACTCTTTCGATAAACATTCATTAGGCACCCACGGTGTGCCACACCCAGGGCCAGAGACTTGAGGGAGCACGTGGGAGGAAAGAGCAGCGATGCCGAGCACATTTGCTCCCCAGGAGGAGCAGGTGAAGGTGGAGGGTAGTCAGGCCAAGACAGGGTCCCCACGGAGGCTGGGGGCGCAGGGAGAGATGGCCTGGCAAGGGAGGCTGCCATCCAGTCTCACATTCATCAGGGAGGAGCGGGAGGCTGGGGCACCCTCCAGATGGCGGTTTCCTGGCCTTTAATTTCCTGGCCACAAGCCTTCGGGGCCGAGGAGAGAGGACAGTGAGCCGGCAGGATTTCCTGTATGACACCTGGCTGTCCCAGAGCAGGGTCTGCGTCAGAAGCTCCCTCACCACCCCAAACAAGAAGACAACTCAGAACAGCCCTCTGCTCGATTTCTCTTCTCTGCACGCCGAGAAAGGGGGAGAAAGAGAAGTGATGGGGCGCTCAGAGCGCAGCTCAGAGACGGCGAAGCAGCTCCCCTGAGAGCACATGCTCTCCATGACAGAGCAGGAAAAGGGGCCAAGAGATCTTCATCCTCATCAGACAACCCAAGCCTTCACTTTGTCTGAAAAAAATCCCAGAAAGACGCAGGAAAGCATCCTGCAGGAGAAGGCAAAGTAAGAGAGGTGCAGGGAAGCAGGGCGAGGTGGAGAGGAACCTGTGAATGAACTGGCGGCCCTGCCGGCCCCTTCCTGGCGCCTCAGTGGAAAAGAACCCGCCTGCCAAGCAGCAGATGCAGGTTCAATCCCTGGGTCCGGAAGATCCCCTGGAGGAGGGCATGGCAACCCACTCCGGTATTCTTGCCTGGAGAATCCCGTGGACAGAGGAGCCTGGTGGGCTACAGTCCGTGGGGTCGCAAAAGAGTCAGACACAACTTAGCTACTAAACAGTAATAACTCAAGAAGCACTGCTGGCCAGACCCGGGGCATCCCCCAGAGAGAACCAGGCTCCCAGCAAACTGGCAGGGCAGGCAGCTCGACGGAGCCCATGGTCCCCAGGCTGCGAGCCCTCCAACTGATACCATAGACACATGTAGACTGGCCTCCGCATCCTGGCCGGTTAATTGCTTTGACAAGTGTTCATATCTCAGGGCCCTCAACCTCTCCAAGCCACCACATCTACTACCAGAACCCCTGGTCTCATGTTGCTCTGATCCACCCTAAAACAGAGGCCCCACAGCACCCCAATAACAACACATATGTAGTATTTTCCAAAACTCATTCACTCACTTATCTCATCTGAGCTTCACAGCAATTGTGCAAAGTAGGGATTATTTCTCTCCATATTTTAGAGGTAAATGTAGACTCAGAGGCCCTAAGAGATTTGCCCAAGGTGATCTAACCAGTGAGTGGTGAACTCAAGACTCACTTGAGTCCTTCTTCCGTTCACCCACAGACGGGTTCCTTTGTGGAGTGGCTACGTGTGGCGGGCACTGTGTTACCTAAAACCACACCGGCGTGTTTGTTTTGCCACCTCGTCTCCCACTTAGTCAGCCGTGACTCAGTTCTGGAGGGTGCCTCTTTTTCTCTGCATCTTCAGCAGCCAGCACAGGTTCTGAAACAGGAAGTGCTGAGAAAGGCTAGTGGTTGACCCGCTCAACCCTGGGCTCCTTGAGCCCCGTATTCCCTGAGCTCTCCGGGGTACATGTGTTTGTACAGAGGCGTGGGGGTTACAGTGCACACATAGCTGCTTCTGGCTTGTAGCCCTTTGACCCAACAGAAGAGAAAGCATCCTTTCCTTGAAAGCCACAAACACAATCGTGGAGCTCCGAAAATAACCCACCTGGTATCATTTCCTCCTGGCCTCAGTCCCCCTCATCCCCAAACCTGGCTGTCTCCACACTGACCAAGTCCCCCCCTCTTCTCTCCCGCAGCTTTATCACCAGGAAGAACCGCCAGGTGTGCGCCAACCCAGAGAAGAAGTGGGTGCGAGAGTACATCAACGCTTTGGAGTTGAGCTAGGGTGGAGGACGCCTTGAACCTGAACTTGCGCCAACTCTGCTTCTCGCTCTTGTCCTAAGCAGCTTGGGAGGCTCCCCCGCAATGCCCTCCTCCCACCCTCTCCTGGGAAGGCACAGATTCCACCCCACGCAGCAGCAGCTGCTGTGAAAGACCCTCAGTGCTCCTGGGGCTCTGCCCTTGTGCACAGGAGGTCTCTAAGCTCCGAGCTCCTGAGCCCCTGCCCACCCACCGCTCTGCAGTCAGAAAGGATGCCAGCGTCTCTGGAGGGGAAGGAGGGCAGGAGACTGGGCTCCTCTGGTCATGGCCCGTGACCAGAGCCCCCATCTCAGTCCCTCACTGGGGAGGGCTGCACTGGCAAATAAGAAGAAATCAGCTGTTCATTAAAATTCTCCAAGCGATTGCAAAGCTGACTCTTGGTTTGCTTTCCTCTCCAGAACCACCCCCTCCCTCGTGAGCCAAGCCTTGGATCCAGGGCTTGACCCGCTGGGTGTCCAGCCTGGATCTGGGGGCTGTGAGCAGAGCCGGGGGGGCAGGCTCTGTGAGAAGGCAAGTGGGCAGGACAGGGCAGATAAAGTGACCAGTGGCTTTTCTACTCTGAGTGAAGACCACAGTCACTATCTCCCAGCCCCGGAGCCCCAAGAATTTCTGTCCCTCCCTGCCTCACCTGTCCCTGCTTCCCCAGACCATGGTTGGCCCTTCCGCCTACTTTGCTGGCTTCCACCCAAGCCCACCCGACCCCTTACCTGCAGTGGGTTTCTTTAAGCCCCTGGAATGGGCTTTTATCCCATCCCTCCCAAATACCTCGGTTCTTTCAAATAAAGAGAAGGGGGGATTTTGTGGTTTTCTGCAAGGGTACCAGCACTTTGCAGGTGGGAGTATTCCAACTTTCCCATTGATGTGTTCCTTCCCGTGAACCTGTCTTAGCAAAATATATCTTCATAATTAGAGCAGGCGTTAACTGAGTGCTCACTCTCCACCAGGCACTGCCAGCCCCTTACATCCACCATCCTTCCTCCTCATAACCCTTTGGGACAGGTAGTATTACTAACCCTGTTTATAGTAGGGGAAAACCCTTGGCAGGAAATGGAAATAACTTGCCCAAGGCCCCAAAGCAAAAAAAAAAAAAAAAAGAGGGGGGGGGATAGGAGGAGGTACAATGAACATTTAGACCCACCAGGTCCAAGGTCCAGTGCCAAAGCTGATGTTTTTTTCTCTTCCATCTTCAATCTGCAAAATTTCAAACCTACTGAAATTTGCAAGAATATACTTTCCATCTAGATTCAAATATTACTGTATCTATGTGCTTTATCTTTACATATATGTGCATGTGTGACAAACATGTGTCATATGGATGGTTGGCATACACATTTTTTTCTGAAATAAATGTTGCAGATATCATTTCCCCCTTAACAGTTTGTGTAGATCTCCTAGTAACAAGACATTCTACAGAACCACAGAATGAGTAGCATTTAACACTGGTATTAATTTCTCACCTACCATCCATGATCAAACCCTCACAACTGTTCAGTAATGCTCTTTATAGTCATTATTTTGTTTTAATCCAGGATCCAATTACAATTACATATTGAATTTAGCTAACATGTCCTTTAACAGACTTTGTCTTTAAGTATATTGTTATTTTCGTAGGAATTCAGATTGGATTTTTGTAGAATATTTTTGAGGGGGCTTTGTCTGTTTGCTTCTCCATAAGGAGATTCAGCTTGAATATTTTCGGCAGAAAGCCACAAGGTGACGCTGTCTTTCTCAATGCGGCCCATCAGGGCACGTGATGTCAGCTTACTGCAAGTGATGGCCCAGTCGGAGGACTTAGCGGCCGCGGTCTCTCAGAGCGAGCTGCCCACTGTGTGCCCACTGTGCCCACTCTGTGCCGAGCATTGGGGTACGGTATAGCAATCACTGCAAGCAATAAAAGGAATTCTCTGTGGTTCAAATGACACAGAACCTTCAACTGGAAGCAGTGGCTCAGCAAGCAGGACTCTACAGTCGGGGTGGCAATGCAAGCTGGTGGCAATGCAAGCTGCTGGTGGCAATGCAAGCTGATGTACAGCTGATAGACTTTGAGATAAAATCTGTAAGGGGTGACATTTCTCCTTATCAATGTTAATTGAGTGTCTATCCACATTTGCATTTTTATTATTGCTGTTCGTATAATTTTTTAATAGTTCAAGGGTTTCTTTTATTTTTTAATTTTTGGCAGCACCATACGGCATGTGGGATCTTAGTTTCCCAACCAGGGATCACATCTGTGTCCCCTGCAGAGCAAACATGGAAAATTTAAATGGAGGGCTTGTTCATGCTTCAGATTGCTGTCATTTGGGACTTCCCAGCGTTCAAGTCTGGATGCACGTTTTCAGTTCAAGTTGGTGATGTATATGCTATTACCTTTTCCTGTTGTTTTTATTTTTCTTTTAATGACTGCATATTGAAATTAAACCAAACAATTCTCTATTTAATTTAATTCTCTATTAAATATTGGAATTGCATACTGTGTGTTTGTATCAAGTGGTTTCTGTTAACAAAGCCTTCAAGCCTAAAACAAAAGTAAAACTTTTAGCAAAACAGACCACCAGGGAAGTCCTCATATAGTTTTAAAAACTCACATTTTTTTTCTAAAACGAAATAAAATAAATGTGTTCGTGAACAACAACCCAAAGACTTCTATCTCTTGCTGCCAAAGAAGGAGGTATGTGTATGATTGGGAGAAGGGATAGTTAGGGAGTTTGGGATGGACATGTACACACTGCTATATTTAAAATGGATAATCAACAAGGACCTCCTGTATAGCACAGGGAACTCTGCTCAATGTTGTGTGGCAGCCTGGATGGCAGGGGAGTTTGGGGGAGAGGGATACATGTATATGTATGGCTGAGACACTTCACTGTTCACCTGAAAGCATCACACCATTGTTTGTTTTTTAATTATATTTATTTTAATTGGAGGCTAATTACTTTACACTATTGTAGTGGTTTTTGCCATACATGGACATGAATCAGCCACGGGTGTACATGTGTTTCCCATCCTGAACCCCCCTCCCACCTCCCTCCCCATCCCATCCCTCAGGGTCATCCCAGTGCACCAGCTCTGAGCACCCTGTCTCATGCATCGAACCTGGACTGGCGATCTATTTCACATATGATAATATACATGTTTCAATGCTATTCTCTCAAATCATCCTACCCTCGCCTTCTCCCATAGAGTCCACATCTGTGTCTCTTTCACTGTCTTGCAGATAGGATCATCGTTACCATCTTTCTAAATTCCATATATATGCGTTAATATACTATATTGGCACACCATTTTTTGTTAATCAGCTATACCCCAATACAAAATGAAAAGTTTTTGAAAATATAAAGAACTTCAGAGCAGACAAAAAAATAACAAGGGCTACGTGAGCTTGAGGCTCATTAAGTGCTTTGACTTTTTTTCTAATTTATGCCTCACCACTGCCCCTTGAGCTCACCTGACAGGCATGGCTTTCCTCCTTTCAGATGAGGAAAGTGCACCTCCCAGAGGGAAAGCGACTGGCTCAAGCCACAGGCCAGTAGATGCCAGGGCTGGGGCTCCAGAGTAGAACCAGAGTGTTCCATGCACCTAGGTGATCTTTTCACTCAACACTCGGAGGCTTCTAGCTCTAGAAGCCCAGACACCTCACTAGTCCCTCTTGCGCCACAGACGACAGGTCTCCCCGAGCTCTGCCCCAACTCTCACAGAGAAGCAGTCCCTGTAGTCCCTGCCCGCCCCCCAGGAGAAGAGGATGGCCTACGAAAAATCAGTCAACATCTCTGACATCAACAGGGCGATGTTCAACTGCCCATGGCTGGAATATCCAGGAAGGATCAAAGGTGAGGTTAGAATGGACAAGAGTGGAGTCGGGGACAGGGACCTGAAAAGGAAAGCTCCCTGGCCCCCACTCCCAGGCAGGAGTCCGGGTGATGTCAGCAAATCTATGGGCAGGGTCAGGGCAGATCCTTGGGTACTTTCAAGGCTCTGTACACCCCTCAAGGTAACTTTCCAGGGCCCTCTAAGGTGGGATGTCTCTGCGACTCTCCAGCTTCTGCTTCCTCACCTGCTCTGCACTCTCACAGTGCCAAGGTTTCAAGGTGTTCCTCTTGCCCACTGTTCTTCTCATCTGTCTGGCTACCTGTCCTACTTGCACTGAAGACTCAGCTTGTGGATAATCTCCTCTGGAAACCCTCCCTGCTCCTCCCCACCAGGTTAGGACCCCTCATCAAGACCACCTATGCCTTTATCCATCCTCACATTTATTTCCCTTTCTTAATCCCCAGAAAATGATTCTATCTCACCAGTAGACCAGTGGTTCTGAAAATATGTTCCCAGGATCAGCAGCATCAGTATCTTGTTAGAAATGCAACTTCTCAGGATTTACCTGGCGATCCAGGGGTTGACTCTGTGCCACCAATGCAGAGGGCAGGGGTTCGATCTCTGGTCAGGGAACTAAGATCCCACATGCCACTCAGCATGGCCAAGACAAGCAAACAAAAAACAAGATCTCCAGTTTTTTCTAGTGCCACTCAAGTTTGAGAACCACCGACCATTTTTACATTAGAATCCTTTGGGAAGCTTTCTAAAATGCCTAGGTCCCTTCCTCGGACAATCTGATTCAATTAGTCTGATGCAGGACTGGGCCATGTTAAAAAATTCCCTCAACTAATTCTAATACGCAGCCAGGGATGAGAACCACTCTGCCAGACCAGTGTGTCTCCAATTTCAACATGCATAGGAATCTTACTCAAATAAAGATCCTGACTTAGTAGGCCTGAGAGATTCTGCATTTCTGAGAAGCTTCCAGGCTATGGCAATGCTGGTATTGCACAGACCAAGACACCAGAAATGTACGAGCCCCTTAAGGACAGGAATTATGGCTTCTTTACCTCCCCAGTGCCTGATATCGTGTTTGCTAAATGCTAATGCTCGATAAATGAATGCCCTGAAGGACAACTCTTCCACTCACCCTTGTCCATGTGGTCTCCTTTGCGCAACAGAACTCAGAAGAGCTGCAGCTCCTGTCCTACTTCCCTGGTCCTGTCACCAGGTAAGACCCCTGACTTCCGCCACCCTGGGAGCCTTATTGGAGGAAGAAGGTCAGCAGACCATCCCTTCCCATTAAGACTAGTTCATAGAACCCTATGGGCTCCCTGGTGGCTCAGACGGTAAAGAATCCACCTGCCAATGCAGGAGACCTGGGTCCGATCCCTGGGTTGGGAAGATCCCCTGGAGGAAGGCATGGCTACCTACTCCAGTATTCTTGCCTGGAGAATTCCATGGACAGGGGAGCCTGGCGGGCTACAGTCCATGAGGCCGCAAGGAGTCGGACACGACTGAATGACTAACACAAACACATACTTAGAACTCTACTGTCACCCCTGGGAATGCCACTAACTCTGAGTGACCTTGGACAAGTGGCTTTCCCTCCCTGAACCGCAAGAGTAGCCTCTATCACAAGTCAACCTCTGTCCCGCTCCCTTTGTCGAGTGGCTATGAGATAACATCTGTAAGGCTTTGGCTGTGCAGGCAGTTGCTTAATAATGAGTTATTTTTGAATTTCAGATAAACAATGAATTTTTTTCAACATGCCTATGTCCTAAATATTGTCTTCACTGCCTGGAATCAAAATTCAGTGGGACATCCTGGAGTGTTTTGTTTGTTTGTTCTTAATTGAAGTAGAGAAGTTTATTTATTTGCCTTCTCTGGGCCTTGGCTGTGGCATGTGGGATCTAGTTCCCTGACCAGGGATTGACCACCACCCACCACAGCTGGGTCCCCTGCAATGAAAGCTTGGAATCGTAGCCACTGGGCCACCAGGGAAATCTCAATCCTGTTTTTTATTTGCTTGGTCCTTACAAAATCTGACAACCCTACTTAGAGTGAGTCAATGTCCCATTTTCTGAAGTCACGACAATCACCTGCGAACTCATTATGATGGTCTCTGTCACCCCACTGGGAACCACTAGCCCAAGCCCTTTTTCAGAGAGTTGTTGTAGAGACAGGAAGGCTTGAGAAGGGACAAGAATGAATCCTCGTCAAATCTTCAGAGAAACCCCCTGACCCCTCTAAAACCCTTGGTCACAAGCAGAGCTGCAGGTTCACAGTGTCTAAGACAGATTATTTGAAGAAATCCTGTTTTTCCAATGAAACTATTAAGTTCCATGAGGACAGGAATGATAACTGTCTCCCCAGCACCGAGCGCTTGGCACATAGTAGGTGCTCAATAAAAATCTGTCGAATGCCTGGGTGGATGAGCAGGAGCCCAAAATACCCCTCTCTTTACTCCACATGTCCCCTGTCCCTGGCCTTTTCATCTCCTTGCCCAGATGGCCTTTTTTTTTCTTTTTGGTTGCACAAGGTCTTCAATGCTGCACACGGGCTTTCTCTAGTTATGGGAAGTGAGAGCTACTGTCCACTGTGGGCTTCTTACTGCGGTGGCTCCTCTTGTTGCGGCTCCTGGGCTGCAGAGC
>NW_011495033.1:9561150-9561991 GCF_000754665.1 Bison bison bison | reverse complement strand
GGCTCGTGGGCTCTAGAGTGCAGGCTCTGTAGTTGTGGCAGACGGGCTTAGGTGCTCCTTGGTATGTGGGATCTGCCCGGACCAGGGATCGAGCCTGTGTCCCCTGCACTGGCAGGCAGATTCTTATCCACTGGACCACCAGGAAGTCCCCAGATGACTTTCTCAAAGTCCCTTGAAATTCTAAACTAACTGAACTGTGGACAGTTGTCCCTTGGTATCCACAAGGGATACCAAACTCCACAGATACTCAAGTCTGTTGTATAAAATGGAGTGGTGTTTGCATGTAACCTACACACATTCTCTCTAGATTATTTATAATACCTAATACAATGTAAATGGTATGTAAAGAGTTACCAGGTACATGGCAAATTCAAGTTTTGCTTTTGGGAACTTCTTAGAATTTTTTTTCCCCAAATATTTTGATCCCATGGTTGGTTGAATCCATGGATGTGGAACCTGTGGATACAGTGGGCCAACTGTACTCAGATCAACTTACAGACCAACAACGGTTTCCCAATCTTTATGTCATTAGTCCTTCACAACCACCTTGGGAGGGGTACAGAACAAGGATGATTAGCCCCATTTTGCAGATGAGAAGACTGAGACCTTGGTAGGGTAAAGTCACTTGCCCGAGTCACACAGCTGGTTAGGAGCTGGCTGTGTCTTCAGGACGAGAGGCTGAAGGGTATTTCCCTCGTCTAGTCCCTTCTCACCATGGCCCTCTTGCTGGCTGAGAAATGTTCCCTGTGGCTGCTCTGCCATTCACACCCACCTCCAGGCACCAAAGGAAGAGTTTCCCCCAAGTCCGGAGTGCTGGAGAGAGCACCCGGGCAAGCCGAAG
>NW_011495033.1:9551503-9561050 GCF_000754665.1 Bison bison bison | reverse complement strand
AAGCCCGAGCTGTACACACACTGGTATACCCTGTATGATCGCCGAAAGGAACGGGAGGCCCAGAAGACACTGCGGAAAATGAGAGATCACCCCAGGTGTGTTTCGTCCCTTCCTGTTCTCCACGCCCTCCCCATCTTCTAGGAAAGGACAGAAAGAGAAGAAAGGGGTGGAGTGGGGCTGGGGGGCTGGGGTGGGGCAAATCAGCCTACAGACCCCCGAGGAGACCCTGGGGTAGATGGAAGCTGATCTGAGCTGGGCTGAGGACCAGAGGCAGAGGAGAGTCCGTGAAGTAAGGAGGAAGGGAACGAGGGGACCGGGGCTACCTGTGTGATTTCTCCCACAGGTACCTCAAGGAGGGTACCCTCAGCCAAAAGCTCCGTCTCCCCATGAGCAAGCTGACTCGCAGGTCTCCGGTGGAGTCCAAGCCCTTAGACCCTGCTGGGGAGCCCCTGAAGTGGCAACGGTTAAAGGTCAGGCAACATGGCAGGGGCCGGGGCAGAATGGGGAGACTCTTTCTGAGGATGCCTTTACCTCGGTCTCACACTATCCTTCCACCCTCAGACCCTGCCGGCAAAATGGAGTGGGGGGAGGAGAGTGGATTGGGTGAGCTCCTTTCACTTTGAAGGAAGCATGGTAGAACTATATTTGTCCCTTTCTTCCCTTCCACTGGCTTCCCTGGATGGGCAGGAACTCACAGAAAGCCTGAAATCTCCCAGGGAGGATGAGCAGCTCTACGCAGCACAGGTGAGAAGTGGCAAGGGTGGAGGGGTGTGGTTACAGGCCAGGTAGGAGTTGGCTGAGCTGGTGAGGAGAAAGATGCTGGAGGTGGAGGGCAGGGAGGGAGTGATGTTCCAAGAACAACCTCCAGCAGTGTCCAGAAGGTGGCAGCTCGCAGCGGTGGTGTCCAAGCTCTCTCCCTTTTCCTCTCCCCCTGTTCCTGCAGGCTCTGGGGTGCCTGGGGGTCAGAGACAAGTTTGTCATGGACGCACTGTGTCAGGTGGTGAGTCTGGGGCTGCACAGAGTCCAGGAGAGGAGGACACAGGGCCCGCGGTCTGCAGAGCCTTGGGACCTGAGCACAGACAGGGGGCCCCAGGGTCAAGGACGATGGGTCAGATGCCAGAAGGAGGCAGCCGCCTTGTGCGACATATGCCCATCTCATGCCCTTGGCTTCTTTAAAGGGCAGCTTGATCTTAAAGGATGGGGAAGGGGGGATCTGAAGATTCCCTTTGTCTGACAGAGAAGTTGACTTTGGGGGTGGGGGTGGGCTGTGTTCTTACCCATAATCTCATTTAAATCTTCTGATACTAGAACTAGTTAGCAGGAGCTGTATTGTTCTAATGAGAAAATGAAAGCTCTGAGAGGCCAGGTGACCTGCCCTAGGCCTCATGGCTATCAGACACCAGATAGTGAGGTGAACAAAAGTCTTACTCCTAAGTTATGGTCCTTCCATCGCATCACCCTGCCTGCACCTGTGTTTGAACATAAACAGGTCGCTCGGTTTCCTCATCTGTAAAATGAAAAGTTAAGCTGAGCTGATCCTGAAAGCTCCTGATAGTCCACCACCTTAAGGCACGTTCCCACCCCCTACCCCCTTAAATCAGGCCCAAGCCGGTCCGGAGAAAGTGAAATATGAGGCCTGTCGAGCCCTGGCCATCCTGGGTGAGTGGGTCCTCCCCTGGGTGGGAGTAGGGGCAGGGGAGGAAGCAGGCAGTGTAGCCGCAATCCACCTTTAGGGAAGGACAGAAGACAGTGGACGGCGCCCCCACTGCAACCCAGTCATTGGCAGGTCTGGGAGTGATCCGAGGGATTGTTGGGCAGAGCGAGGAAGGTGGAGTGAAGAGGGAGAAGAGATGGGAGGGAGACAGAGAGCAGGCTCTGGGAACTGCGGTCACGCTCAGCCAGCTGCTCTGGTGTCCTGGGGGGATGGCCGACCGTGGGACCGAGGTTGTGAGGACGCAGAGGAGTCAGGTGGAATCTGGCAGAGAGGAGCCGCCCCGGAGGCTCCGCCCTGACCTGAGGCTCCTCCCTGTCCAGGATGCCTGAAAAAGCACGTGATCCAAACTCTCATCAAGAAGTTGAAGGGGCAAAATGAGGGGCAGAGGATGGATACTCTGATAGCACTTCGGACAGCTCTGAGTTCCTGGGCTGCTGTCCCCAGAGATCAGGTGACTGTGGGGGAAGAGTCAGTCCCCGGGGCAAGGTTGGACAGGTCATCAATGGTGCTGGCTGGGGGTTAAGCTGGGGCGAGGGTACCTAGCTCCTAGCTCTGATAGCGGGGGACGATGTCCTTGTGGAGGCCCCTGTGGAATAGGTTGCCTGGACAGAATCACTGGCGTAGCTCCTGAACTGGTCATACCACCTCTGAAAAGCCAGCTTTCAGAGTTGTCATTTGTCCTGCTCTAAAATGGATATAGTAGTTATAGCATCGTTGAGAAGATTAAATGAGATAATATATGTAAAGCACCTACTTCAATGCCTAATTATTTTTTTATATATATTTATTTATTTGGCTGCACCAGGTCTTATTTGAGCCATGCAAACTCTTAGTTGTGGCACGTGGGATCTAGTTCCCCGTCAGGGATCGAACCTGGACCCACTGCATCGGGAGTGTGGAGTCTTAGCCACTGGTCTCCATGAAAGTCCCAGTGCCTGTGCTCTTTCAATGACCACGCCTCATTATTATTATCATCCTTAAAATAACCTGTTAAAGGAAAACCTCTGCCCAGAAGGGACAGGGACCAAGAAAGTCTGCTGACACTACTTGAGATTTTTCCCCTTTAGGGTCCTCTTATTTTGACCCCGTCACTGTTCCACATGAAATAGAATTCATTACATCCACTTACTCAACAAACATATTGAACAGCTATCATGGGCCAGACATCATCCTAGGCCCTTGGGATATGTCAGCAAACCAAAGCAGGCAGAGATCTCAGCTTTTGGTAGAGCTTACATTCCAGTGGGGTGGGGGAAGGGGAGAGGGGAGACACGTGAAAGTGAAAGTCACTCAGTCGTGTCCGACTCTTTGTGACTCCATGGACTATACAGTCCATGGAATTCTCCAGGCCAGAATACTGGAGTGGGTAGCCTTTCCCTTCCCCAGGGGATCTTCCCAACCCAGGGATCGAACCTAGGTCTCCCTCATTGCTGGCAGATTCTTTACCAGCTGAGCCACAGGGGAAGCCCGGGGAGACACGTAATAACCAACAAATTTCATTATATAGTACGTTAGATACAGCAAGTGCAATGGAAGAATTATGTAGAGGGATGAGAGTGATTAGGATGATCAGGGATGAGAGTGATCAGGAATGCTGAGTGCAGATGAAATGAGTTGCGATTTTAAACACGGAGGACAGGGGAGGCCTCATGCGGAAGTCGTCATTTGAGCTCAAGCACGAAGGTGAGGGGTGAGCCTTGCAGATATCTGAGAGAAGGCATCCCCAGCAAAGGAAGAATCGAGGCAAAGTCCCGAAGGCAGGGGCAGGCTTGGTATGGGCAAGGAACAGCAAGGAGGCCATGTGACAGAAGTGGAGCGGGAACAGAGAAAGCAGGAGGAAATGAAGTCGGGTCAGAGGCGCTAACAGGAGACTGGCGCATATGTGGCCTTCTGGATGACTTTACGTACTTGAGCTTTTCTTCTGAGTGGAATAGGTTTTTGAACAAAGCAATGATGTGATCTAACTTATGTTTCAAAAGTTCACTCTGGGGGACTTCCCTGGTGGTCCAGTGGTTAAGACTCTGTGCTCCCAATGCAGGGGGCCTGGGTCCAATCCCTGGTTGATCCCTGGTCGGGGAACTAAGACCCCTTATGTGGCACAGTGGCCAAAAAAAAAAAAAAAGGTTCACTCTGACTGCTCTGTTGAAGAAAGATGGGCAGGGGATGAAAGGCAAAAGTGGAAGCAGAGAGACCAGTTGTGCTCAGTCACTTCAGTCGTGTCTGACTCTCTGTGACCCCATGGACCATGGCCCACCAGGCTCCTCTGTCCATGGGATTCTTCAGGCAAGAACACTGGAGTGGGTTGCCATTTCCTTCTCCAGCAGTAAAGTATGAAGTGAGTGAAGGGAGTGAAGTGAAATCACTCAGTCGTGTCCGACTCTTTGCAACCCTATGGACTGTAACCTCCCAGGCTCCTCCATCCATGGGATTTTCCAGGCAAGAGTACTGGAGTGGGGTGCCATTTCCTTCTCCAGAGAGACCAGTTAGGAGTTGTTAAAGCAATCCTCGTGAGACACAATGGTGGCTTGGACCACAGTGGTTGCAGTGGGGTTGGTAAGCAGTTTTAAGTTCTGAATATGTATATATGTATTAATATTTATTGGTTTGTTTTGGCGGTGTCGAGTCTTGCTTGCGGCATGCAGGATCTTGTAGTTGCAGTATGTGGGATCTAGTTCCCTGAACAGGGATCAAACCCAGGCCCCCTTCATTGGGAGTGTGGCGTCTCAGCCACTGGACCACAAGGGAAATCCCCTGCATATATTTTTAAAGTAAAACTCTGACAGGTTAAATGTGAGCTGTGAGAGAAAGTGAGGAAACAAGGAGGAAGCTGAGGCTTTTGCCCTAGAAACGGAAAGGATGGAGTTGTCATCAACTAAGAAGGAGAATGAGTTTCCCTGATAGCTCAGTTGATAAAGAATCCACCTGCAATGCAGGAGACCCCGGTTCGATTCCTGGGTGGGGAAGATCACCTGGAGACAGGATAGGCTACCCACTCCAATATTCTCGGGATTCCTTTGAGGCTCAGCTGGTAAAGAATCTGTCAGCAGTGTCAGAGACCTGGGTTCAGTCGAACCTGGGTTCAATCCCTGGGTTGGAAAGAAACCCTGGAGAAGGGAAAGGCTACCCACTCCAGTATTCTGGCCTGGAGAATTCCATGGACTGTATAGTCCATGGGGACAGGACTGAGCAACTTTCACTTCACTTCAAGATGGAGAAAGCTGCACATGCAACAGGCTTGGAGGTAATATCAGAAGTCCAGCTGTGGACAAGTTATGTTTGTGACGTCTTCTGGACATCCAAAGGAAACAAATAAGCAGCTGGATATACAACTTGGAGTTCAGAAGCCTGAACTAGTGGAAGAGATCTACAAGTTGCCAGCATATAGGTAGCATATCATGTCATTCAATAAGATGAGATCACTAAGAACCAAGAATCAAGACTTGGGGCACCCCAGTGTTAAGAGGTCAGAGATAAGAGGAAGAACCAGTAAATACTAAGAAGTAGCCAACAGGTAGGAAGACAACCAATAGAATGGTATACTGAAAATCAAGTAAAGAACATTTATCAAGGAAAAGGAGACAAATCAACCATATCAAACAATATAAGGACTGAGAATCCATACAATGGATTTAACCATGTGGGGATCATTGATTATCTTTTTTTTTTTTTTAATTTTATTTTATTTTTAAACTTTACATAATTGTATTAGTTTTGCCAAATATCAAAATGAATCTGCCACAGGTATACATGTGTTCCCCATCCTGAACCCTCCTCCCTCCTCCCTCCCCATAATTGATTATCTTAACAAGAACTATTCTGGTGGGGTGGTGAAAGTCTGAATGGAGTAGGGTTAAGAGAAAATGGGAGGAAAGAAGGGCAAGATGGCAAGAATAGGCAACTGTCCAAGTTTTTCTGGATAGAGCTGTAGTCAGCAGCAGGGGTAAATTCTAGAAAGAGAAAAAATAGCAGCCTGTTTCAACGCTGAGGGTTAACGATCCAGTCGTCAGGAAAATGATCGTTTTGAAGAGGGTGGGAAGAGTTGGGCAGCAATGTTCTTGAGAAGATGAGAAGGGATGAGAGCAAGCACGTAAGAGATTGGCTTTATCTTTTTTAATATTTTTATTTATTTGGCTGCACCAAGCCTTAGTTGTGGCATGTGGGATCTTTAGTCGCACGTGGACTCTTGGTGGCAGCATGTGGGCTCTAGTTTCCTGACCAGAGATCGAACCTGGGCCCCCTACAATGGGAATGTGCAATCCTAGCCACCAGATCCCCAGGAAAGTCCCCAAGATTGACGTTTTTAGATAGATGGTCATGGTCCACAGTAACGTGGAAAGGAAGGAATATGGGTGCAGGTGTTGAAAGTTGGACAGGAGTGGTGGTAAGTGTCTCTGGAACTTCTTTTCTAGTTGCTTTTATTTTGCTCGATAAAGTAGGAAGCAAGGTCATCAACTTAAGAGAATAGAGAAAGAAGTGTTAGAGGGTCCAGAGGAAGGAATATGAATTAGGAAGTTGGGAAAGAGAACTGCCCAGGGAAAAGCAGTCTGACCATTAGGCATCATTAAAGGTCTACATAAGGTTTGTGTTCATATACTTCAAGCAAGATTAGCCATCATAACTTTGATTTCCTCTGGGAAGTGCATGCATAGAGTTGGTGGAGAGTTTAGTACAATAAAGAGGGGCTAAAGGAGTTCAGGGACCATGGAATTGAAGCTGGGTAAAAAGGGAAGAAAGTGAGGAGGAGGGCAGAGTTGCTCAATGAATTGTTAGTCTTCATGCAGTCCAACAACTTTTTTAATAGAGTGATTTATTAGCATTAAATATACAAAAAACATTCACTTTCATTTTTATTTATAAGAATCTGAAAGTAAGGAATATAAAAGTTACAGATAAATTCTTTCACTAAGAAAAGTTTAAAAAATAAGCAACGGAGATAACACGATATGCCTAAGTGATAGATCTGACCATGTACTTTTATAAACCCTCACAATCCCCCGCAGATACATCTATACTTACATAAAAGAACTCATCTTTTATGTAATAGCCAAGTAAAAACTCCCAATTCCTGTTTAGAAGAATTCAATTAACAACAGGAATAAATAAAAGCACTCTGACCACACTATACAAATGTAAGGAACTTTTACAGACAATTTACGATAGAAAAAATACATGAATAACTAACCCACATATATACTCACGTACAGGTAATGAAATAAGTTCAAAGTAAAGCTATTTAATATACTCCTTTTAAAAAAACTCATTGGCATATAGTTGCTTTACAATGTTATGTAATGTTACAATGTTTTCACTGTACAGCAAAGTGAATCAGTCATTCATACATATTGTTGCTATTTAGTCAACAAACTTGGACAAAACATGTCCAACTCTTTGGCAGCTCCATGGACTGCAGCCCACCAGGCTTCTCTGTCCGTTGGATTTTCCAGGCAAGAATACTGGAGTGGGTTGCCATTTCCCTTTCCAGGGGATCTTCCCCACCCAGGGACCGAACCCATGTATCCTGCACTGGCAGGCAAGTTCTTCACCACTGGGCCACCAGGGAAGCCCCGTACATACTTTTTTGGATTTCCTTCCCATTTAGGTCATCACACAGCACTGAGTAGAGTTCCCTATGCTATACAGTAGGTATAACAATAACTGCTGACATCAGAGGAGAACCAGAAAGACAGGAGGAGAGGGAGTCAGAGAAAAGCTGCAGTAACGGGTAACGATGAGTCCCTCTGTGGGAATTAACGGCTGACGTAGCACCAAGGACAAGGTTATGGGAGGAGAGGCGTCGGGTCAATGACCTGTGTATTTTTTTCAAATGTCAAGAGCTGAGACAGCAGAGGTATTAAAGAGAGTAACGCCAACCCACCCACAAGAAAAAGTCATAGAGAAGTGAAAGGCTGTGAGCTGGGAGCAAGTAGATGGCAGCAAGAAGGAGGGAAGTGGGTAAACTAAGCTCTTGATAGGAGATTCCTTCTAGGGAAGAGGGAGAAGGGGCTGGAAGCAGTCTTGAATTGCCCTCCTCACAAAGCCTGGCCAGAGACCTAGTCCAACCGGCCCATCTCCCTCTCAAGAGGACTCAGGTGGAGGATGAAGAGAAGCTGGTGCTGGCGCTGCTGATGCTGATAAAGAAGTCAGGGAACAAGGCGGCGGTGGAGGCGGCCCTGTGCTTGGGGTTCCTGAGGCCCCACAGCAACGTGGCCCGAGAGTACTTGCTGCAGTGCCTGTGTCAAGGGCCGAAGACCCAGCAGATGAAGGTGTGAGGGGCGGGGGGCCGGGCTCCCCGGGGACCCCTGGGGAAACGGTGCTGACTCTGCTGGGCTCTGGACCCTGTCATCCTCATCCCAGAGAAAAGGAGCTTCAGCAGGGAGCACCACAGGGTCCTCTGTGTGTTTGTGAATATGTATGTGGGTCACGTGGGCGTAAGTGGACACAGATCTGTGTATATTCCATTCATTCACGTATGGGCACATGTGCACACACGTGAACTTGCGCTGTCACTCATGAGGCCAAGAAGGAGGAGAAAGGACTCTGCCTGTTTCCTACAAGTTCTAGCCCTCAAGCGTGCTTGGCCATCCAAATGCCTCTTGGTCTGGTATACGCCACCCCGCCCTGCCCACCCCCACAGGCACTCACTGTGCTGGTCAAGATAATGGGTGTGCACTCAGCCACAGTTGTCAGGAGCATCCTGGACCAGCTGTCTTGTTCCAGCGTCCTGGAGGTAAGCTCTCAACTGCCTAGTACCCTTCCTGCTCCAGCACAAGGATGTGCTGGGGGATGAGGAAGGCGGTCTGTCCTTTGTGTCTGCCCTCAGCACCGTTTTGAAGCCACGCAGATGCTCAAGGCCATAGGGCTGGAATGGATCCAGGCACATGGTCTGGAAGAACTCACATTTGACCTACTCAGGAGAAAGACATATAATGAACCCTTCTTCGTAAGTGAGACCAACACTCCCAAGCCCAGGCAGCCCAAACCTGTCTCTTCACCTTTCTCTAAAGGACCCCTACCCTGCCTTGGCTCCCCCCACACTGCCCCCCAAAGTTCAGTTCAGTTCAGTTGCTCAGTTGTGTCCAACTTTTTGCAACCCAATGCACTGCAGCAAGCCAGGCTTCCCTGTCCATCACCAACTCCCGGAGCTTGCTCAAATTCATGTCCATCGAGTCAGTGATGCCATCCACCACCTCATCCTCTATCGTCCCCTTCTCCTCCTGCCTGCAATCTTTTCCAACATTAGGGTCTTTTCCAAGGAGTCACTTCTTCATATAAGGTGGCCAAAGTATTGGAGCTTCAGCTTCAGCATCAGTCCTTCCAATGAATATTCAGGACTGATTTCCTTTAGGATTGACTGGTTTGATCTCCTTGCAGTTCAAGGGACTCTCAAGAGTCTTCTCCAACACCACAGTTCAAAAGCATCAATTCTTCAGCACTCAGCTTTCTATATTGTCCAACTCTCACATTCATACATGACCACTGGAAAAACCATAGCTTTGACTATGTGACCCTTTGTCAGTGAAGTAATGTTTCTGCTTTTTAATATGCTGTCTAGGTTGGTCATAGCTTTTCTTCCAAGGAGCAATTATCTTTTGATTTTGTGACTGCAGTCACCATCTGCAGTGATTTTGGCACCCAAGAAAATGAAGTCCATCACTGTTCATTGTTTCCCCATCTATTTGCCATGAACTGATGGGACATGAACTGATGGGATGCCATGATCTTAGTTTTTTGAATGTTGAGTTTTAAGCCAGCTTTTTCACTCTCCTCTTTCACTTTCATCAAGAGGCTCTTCAGTTCCTCTTTGCTTTCTGTCATAAGGGTGGTGTCATCTGC
>NW_011495033.1:9540433-9551403 GCF_000754665.1 Bison bison bison | reverse complement strand
GCTTTCTGTCATAAGGGTGGTGTCATCTGCATATCTGAGGTTATTGATATTTCTCCCACCAATCTTGATTCCAGCTTGTGCTTCATCCAGTCCAGCATTTTGCATGATGTACTCTGCATATAAATTAAATAAGCAAGGTAACAAAATACAGCCTTGCCATACTCCTTTCCCAATTTGGAACCAGTCCGTTGTTTCACGTCTGGTTCTAACTGTTGCTTCTTGACCTGAATACAGATTTCTTAGGAGGCAGGTCAGGTGGTCTGGTGTTGTCTAAGAATTTTCCACCAGTTTGTTGTGATCCACACAGTCAAAGGCTTTGGCATAGTCAGTGAAGCAGAAGTAAGTGTTTTTCTGGAATTCTTGCTTTTTCTATGATCCACCAGATGTTGGAAATTTGATCTCTGGTTCCTCTGCCTTTTCTAAATCCAGCCTGAACATCTGGAAGTTCTCGGTTCACATACTGTTGAACTTAGCTTGGAGAATTTTCAGCATTACTTTACTAGCATGTGAGATGAGTGCAATTGTGCAGTAGTTTGAACATTCTTTGGCATTGCCTTTCTTTGGGATTGGAATGAACCTTTTCCAGTCCTGTGGCCACTGCTGAGTTTTCCAAATTTGCTGGCATATTGAGTGCAGCACTTTAACATCATTATCTTTTGGGATTTGAAATCACTCAGCTGGAATTCTATCACCTATACTAACACTGTTAATAGTGATGCTTCCTAAGGCCCTCTTGACTTCACACTCCATGATGTCTGGCTCCAGACAACACCATCATGGTTCTCTGGGTCGTTCAGATCTTTTTTGTATGGTTCTTCTGTGTATGCATGCCCCCCAAAGCATGCATCACATTTCCCAGAACATAGCTCCTGTCTCCAAGCCGTCTGGCCTCTGTGTGGGCAGTCCTCTCAGTTTAAAGTGCCCTGTTATTCCTCCCTCCCCTGAAAGGTGTAAAACTGCCTCTGCTTTCAGTCCCACTGGTAAGTAGCTGCTCTCTCCTACTGCCTATTAAAATACGATCACCCCTTCCAGACCAGCCCAGACAACACCTCCTATGGGAAGCTTTCCAATCACCACCAACAGAATCATCCTGCCTTCCTGCGCACTCCCTGGCTTTTACCTTTCTTAGAGCTTGCTACAAAGCCAGCCACAGCACTAAAGACATTTTTCTAAGCTGTGAATCAGATTGCAGCTCACCTCTGCAAAAAACTTGTTACTCCCCAAGCTCTCAGGAGGGCTTACATAGCCCTTCACCACCCAAGGCCTGCCTGACTCTTTACCCTCACCACACTCGTGCCAAGCCACGCACCAGCAGTGCTTAGGAGCAGCCTGTCCTGACTTATACCCGTGGTCCCAGTGTAATTGCTCAGTGTCCCACTCTGAAGACTCTGTATGGTCACCTAGCTAAACTGAACCATTTCCTGTTCCCTAACCTCTCTGTGCTCTCTCCTGCCTCCAGGCTTTTGTACCTGCTCTCCCTCTGCCCAGGGAAGTTGGCCCCCAGCCTCTTGGCCTGATTAACTCCTACTCATGCCTCAGGTTTCAGCTGCGGCATCACTTCCTCCAGGAAGTCTTCTTGGAACTCAGACTGAGCTAGGAGATCCTCCTGTTGTCCCTACATTTAGTTCAGGAGTCTGACTGCCTGTTCACTTGTCTGTTTCCCCCACCAGACCGTGAGCTCCCTGAGGCCAGGACCATCCACACAGCACAAAGTAAACTCTCAATGAAGGTTGATGGTCCAGTGGTTAAGACTTCACCTTCCAGTTCAGGGGTTGGGGTTCAATCCTTGGTCAGGGAGCTAGGATTCCACATGCCTTGTGGCCGAAAAGCCAATACGTGAAACAGAAACAATACTGTAACAAATTCAATAAAGGCTAAAAAATGGTCCACATAAAAAAAAAAAAAGTGGGAAGCACTTAAGAGCACACCCCTGAGTCCCTGTCCCACCTTAATCTCTCTTCAGGCTATAAGGCAGGCTGTTGCTGAAACTGTGGAAGAGCTCAAGATGAAGCCCATGATGTTGAACTTGGTGGAGGCGTGAGTGGTTCGGGCTGGGAGCTACCAGGGCCAAATCCTAGGCTGTGGGAAGGGGACAGAGGGTCAGTGAGAGCTGAGAACCTACTGCCTGGTCTCAGATCACACTGCCCAGGCCACTGGCCAGTCACTCTTTGACCTCTGGGCTTTTCTTCATCTGTAAAGAGGGGCTGGTAATACCTACCACTCAGAGTTGCTATTTAAAGCTCAAGTTAAGATGAGGACTTGGAAGGGATTTGTAACCGTAACGTTCTGGACAAATGTGAGTCCTGATCATCACTCAGAGCCCCTTGGAAAACTGTTGTACCGACCTTTCCCCTCCCAGTCCCTTTCCTGACCCAAGAAACAAGAAGGGGACATTAATGAAATTAACATCACTCATCAGCTTTATGCCTGAGTCACTCTGGACTATAAGAAGCAGCCAGTCTTCCTCCCCTTCCCCTTAACTGGACCACAACACACTCACTCCCTTCTCTTCAGGCAGCTGATGAGCTCAAATGCCATAGCACGCCAGGAAGCAGTCATCTCTCTGGTAAGGCCAGCTCCGCAACTCTGACCAGATGTGTTGATGGCTGGGGGAGTGGGCAGTCCAGGAGAGCTACTTGAGGGAAGAAAGGGCTGCAAAGTGTGGGGAGGGGGTTTGCCGGCTTTTTTATTTTAGACTTCCCACTGTACCAGGAGTTAAGGGAAAGCTTTTCTGCAGGACTGGAGCTGGGTATGAGAAGGGACAGGTGAAGGGTGTGAGGGGCATTGCTAAGATGTGACAGAAACTATCTTGACTCTTCCGGTGAAAAAAATTGTACCGGAACCCAATGCAGAGGCAGGCCCTCAAAGGTAAGGAAGCAGCTGGGAAGCCACATCTCCTGTCCAGGGAAAGGGTCATCACGAGGGCACTAGAATGGAAGAGAGCATAGACGGGGCATCTTCCTGGGCTGGCTACTGAGGTGCCCTCATCCTGCCTCTGCCAGAGCGTCCTGGGGATCCGCAGCCCACAGGTGTTCCACTTGGTCCTGGACATGCTGGATGTGGAGAAGAACGCGTCTGTGAAGAAGAGTGTAAGGCATCCCTGCCCTCCTCTTCCTCCAGCCTCTCCCACTCTCCTCACACAACATGCCCTCTGATGGAGGAGAGGGGAATAAGCCCTTAGACGTTGTCCCTTGACCTCATTTCCTGGGACTCAGAGTGACCTGTGGCCAGAACTCCCCTCCCCCATCCCAGGGCTGGCCTGAAGGGAGCCAGCCACGGGGCTTGTTTCAATGCAGCTACAAGAAACATTAATTCTTTTGGCCTCCATCGATCCCTGGATCCAAAACAAGCTAAAGAACAAGGTTCTCTTTGTATGTGAGATGCCAAAGACCAGCATGAAGGTGGAGTTCACAAGGTTCCGGAAAGAGCCTGAGAACCCTGAAGAGACAAATATCCAAGACTTTAAACTTATAGAGCTGAACCCCTTGTTTCTTACAAAGTCCAGTGCCATGTTAGACCGACAGAAAAAGCTAAACCCCCAGAAAGGGTCTGATACCCCTGGCTTCCTACCCTCTTTCTCTATATCCCCCAAATACCAGTCACAGGGGCCCTGGGCACAAGGGATCAGAAAGCAGCTCCAGACCTTTGCTGAGACCCCCAACTAGTCAGGTGTTTAGGTCGAGTCCCTGCTCTTTCCTTAAGGGTGCTTCTCAGGCTCGCCTGAGAAAATGATCAGTACTTATCTTCCATGAATAAATGAGCATCACTCTACCTACCATGATGGTTCCCTTCATCATGAGCTGCACTGAAACACATATCTTCTCACTCCTGGCTGGGCCTTCCTTGCTCTCAGCTGCACATCCTTTCCACGAGACAAACCTGCTCTGGATGGCCAGCCTGTCTTCCTACATCAAGTCCTTTGCCTGCACCCAGAATGTGATGACAAAGCCAGAGCTGAGCCCCTGTCCAGAGGGGGCTGCTGAGGAGGAAAATGGGAGAAAATCCTGGAGAGCTTGGCTCTTGGACCATTTCCTCTTACTAACTTGTCCCTCCCCACCACCCCCCCCATTTCCCTATTGGTGGTCAAGAGATAAATTAGACTTAATTAAGACCAACCATCCTCTCCGCTGTCTCTTCTCTCACACCTGCTTTCCAACTCCCTTAGGGTCATTCCCTCTGACAGACTCTATTTACTCTCTAAGAAGTGCCTTAGTGCCTCCCTCATTCTACGAAATGCTTCAGTTTTCCTTGGCCAATAGGACTGGTCACACCAATCCCAACAAGCTATGTCCTCCATTAAAAGGAAAAGCCCAGACTCTGGAGTCAGACAAATCTGAAATCAAGTCCCAGGGCCCATCACTCACTTGATCTTCGACTGTGGAGAAGTTACTGAACCATCCTTACCTACAAAATGAAGGGAATGCATACTACTTCTGAGGGCTCTTAGGATTACGTGCCTGTGTGCAAAGTTGCTTCAATCGTGTCCCACTCTTGGCGATCCTATGGACTGTAGCCTGCCAGGCTCCTCTGACCATGGGGATTCTCCAGGCAAAAATATTGGAGTGGGTTGCCATGCCCTCCTCCAGGGGATCTTCCCGACCTGAGGATTGAACCTGCATCTCTCACGTCTCCTGGTGCCACCTGGGAAGTCAGAATAACACAGAACCTACTGGTGCCTGGTATTCCATAGAAGGCACTCAAGTGGAGATTTCTTTTCTCTATTCCTCTCTTCAGTGTTGCCCTGTGAGCCTGTGACCACCAGAGATTTAAAAAGCTCTGCTACCTTCATTTACCCCTCTGATCTTATTGAGCGGTCAATGAGAGGTCAAGTTCTTTCCATTGAGCTGCAGCTGCTGCTAAGTCGCTTCAGTCGTGTCCGACTCTGTGTGACCCCATAGATGGCAGCCCACCAGGCTCCACCGTCCCTGGGGTTCTCCAAGCAAGAACACTGGAGTGGGTTGCCCTTTCCTTCTCCAATGCATGAAAGTGAAAAGTGAAAGTGAAGTCACTCAGTCGTGTCCGACTCTTAGTGACCCCATGGACTGCAGCCTACCAGGCTCCTCCATCCATGGGATTTTCCAGGCAAGACTGCTGGAGCAGGAAAGGCCAAAGTGAAACAAATGTTCCCTTCTACTGCCCTACATACCAGGTTCTAGAGTAGTCCAGTTATTCTGAATCCAGCATGGTATATGTCACTGAGATTTATCTGCCCACCTGCCCTACCACTTATAAATTCATGCTTTGCTTTACAGAATTTTAAGTAAAAACCAAAGGAATGGTATCACTATTCTGGGGTATAAGCAACACTGCCTCTAATAGTGTGGCACAAAGGCCAAAGATGGAAAAATGATCTTTTCCTCTTTTGTCCACTCTACAGTTTTGCACCAGTGAGCATCCTAACCTAAATTTCCCTGGGCCTTAACAGTGGGTAGAAGTGAAAAGTAAAAGTGGGCTTCCCTGGTGGCTCAGACGGCAAAGAATCTGCCTGCAATGAAAGAGCCTGGGGTTTGATCCTTGGGTCAGGAAGATGCCCTGGAAAAAGGAATGGCTACCCACTCCAGTATTCTTGCCTGGAGAATTCCATGGACAGAGAAGCCTGGCAGGCTACAGTCCATGGGGTCACAAAGAGTTGGATACAACTGAGCAACTAACATTTTTGCACTTTAACAGCCTGTGGGTACAAAATGAGTCCTTTACTGTATACTTTAGGCTCTCCACTCCTGCAATGTTCTGCCCACAGATCTCCAACCCTTCCTCTTCCACACTTCTGGATCTCTCCAGGGCGGGGGGGTACGGGGGTGGTCTCATTATTCAGCCAAATACCACAGGCTCTGCTCAGCAGGACCTCCATCCTAATTCCACCAGCCCTCACCAGATTTAAGACAGTACGAGCATAAAGGTCTGCATACAGCATCTACCATCTGGTAGACCATCAACATTCCAGTCTTCCCAGTACTAGAGCTACCTAGACCCAATGTTCTTAGAAACATGCTTAGTCCAAGCAACTTCTCTGAGGCCCGAACTGCCCACTCTTCTCAACCATCCGGATCTGCTGGGACTGATTTTCGACACCATCCAAAATGTAAGACCCCTCCTTTCTCCTCCCTTTCTAATGGGATCTCTAGATACTCCCACTAATGGGGCGGCAGGGGGGAATGGATTTATACTGTCTACCTCTTCAAACATTTCTCACCCCTCTGTGTTGTAAGTGAAATCTGGCTCTTGAACTGGCCTCTTCCTGAAACGGCAAATGTTGTTCCACCTTCTGCATTCCTTCCCAATGTCACGATCTCCTGTCATTGTTTCCCTAAGGGTCTTGGCTCAAACTAGCTCTCCCACCCTCTGCCCACTTCCTTATTTCCTCTCATTCACTGCCTGAATCTTAGTCTTGCTATCACCATCCCTATGGACAACCGTCTTGACACCTCAGCTCCTTGGTCCTTAAGCTCAGCTACAAAGGCTTTTCCCTTCCAGTTACTCCAGCTACCCATTTCTGTGGCCACATTTAGCCCTTGTCACCCCCAGGAATGGCTCCAACTCCAAAATACTCATGAACATCTGTAATACTTTCTGACCCGAATCTCCCATCTATCTAGCTCTTTTTAACCCCACTACCAGTCCTTTGAATCTCATCAGTAACCCTCCCCAAGCTCTTGACTTCCCTACACTGTTAGCCAGCCCCCTCTCACTATAATTTCTACTCAGCCCAGACCCCATCCAGCAACCACTCTCCTCACTAGCCTCATACTTCCACTAGCATCTCTCTCCCTGACTAATAAAACTCCCAACCCTGAATCAAATTGCCTCTGATCCTATAACCAGGTTGCTGATTATGGTGGAGAGAATTCACACATCCATAGACTGGCTCCCCCAAAATACTTGCCTCCTATCTTAACTGAGCCCTTATTGCTCTCTGGCAACTTTATGGTGATGAGTGACGATACTTTACTATTTCCTACAAGTTATTTCAAGCGTTCTCTGTTCTTGTCACATTTCCTACAGTCTCTTCAAACTTTTTATCACATTACCTCCTCAACTCTCAGTAGACTGTTATAATTTCTCTTCAGGGAGGAAAAAAAGACATCAGATGAAAATTACCCCAAATACTTCCCATCTCTGTTTTAAGAATCCTTATACACAGTAGTTAAGAGCACAGGCATAAGGCCAGATACTCTAGTTAGTATCTGATCTCTGTAACTTAACTAGAGATGTGATACTGGGTAAGCTGCTTAACCTTTCAGAGCCTCTGTTCCTCAATGTATCCTCTGAAAGGCCCTTCCAGTAGCAATCAAAATCATTTACACCATTCACCTCTCCTGTGATTTCATATTCAAAGAGTATTTTTCCCTATACCTCTTTGCCTCACAGCATTGTTACAAGAATTAAATGAGTTAATACACACCAATTTCTTATTAAGAGCTTGGTACATAGTAAGCTCCCAACAAATGTTAGTCATCTGTTACTTTTATCAGCATCTGCACTTATTCTTACCTCCAATTACAATGCAAGAAGCACTCTCCTGAGGCAAAATCCTCCAGTGTGGCGATTCCTTCAAGGAATTTAAATACCAATTATCCCCACTTCCTTCCAAGTAGTGCATAAACATAATCAATTCCCACCCATCTTAATAAAGATAAAAACCCATACCCTGGTCATGTCGCCCCTTCTTACCTCATCCTATTTCTAACCACCCTTCATAACCAAAGTTCTTAAATCGTCGTTCACATCACCTGTCTCCATTTCTCTATTAATTATAAATTATTTAAATTTTAAATTATTTAATTATAAATAATTATTTATTACCCTTTGGGTTCAATTTTCTACCAAAACCACTTTTGCTAAGGCAGTGATTCTCAGAAATTCCTCCCCACCCTCCTGCCCTCACCAGCCAGGGGCATTTGGTAATGTCCAGAGACACATTTGGTTGTCACAACTGGGGACTGCTACTGGTGTCTTGTAGAGGGCAGGGAGGCAGCTAAACATCCTACCAAGTACAGGAGGGCCCCTCACAACAAAGAATTATCTAACCCAAAATGTGAGTAGCACCAAGGTTGAGAAATCCTGTGCAAAGATAATTTACAACTCCATGTTGCTATCAACAACAAATGCTTCCTATAGTGAAAGTCAAAGTCCGGCTCTTTGCGACCCCATGGACTATATACTCCAGGCCAGAAGTCCATGGAATTCTCCAGGCCAGAATACTGGAGTGGGTAGTAAGATTCTCCAGGGGATCTTCCCAACCCAGGAATCGAAGCCAGGTATGACTGAACCCAGGTTTCCAGCATTGCAGGCAGATTCTTTCCCAGCTGAGCCACAAGGGAAGCCCAATACTGGATTGGGTAGCCTATCCCTTCTCCAGGGGGATCTTCCCGACCCAGGAATCGAATCGGGGTCTCCTGCCTTGCAGGCGGATTCTTTACCAGCAGAGCTATCAGGAAAGCCCTAGTCTTTATATAGCTTGGCCAACTCGAGCACTTGACATCAGTAGTTTTTCTCCTTGAAATCCACTCTTCCCTTGGGTTCCACAGACACCTCACTGGTCATTCAGTCTGCTTCCATATCTTCTATTATCTTTTAGATGTTGGTATTTCTCAAGGTTTCGTCCTAGGCTCTTCTCTCTAGTCTCCAAAACCATCAGAATCAAATGCAGCTTTTGATTTTTAAATGTGCCAGGCCTCTTAGATTCCATTGTTTTGGATTGGAGCCCAGACATCTTTTGCCTTGTAAAAAAGTTTCTAGCTAATTCTAGCATTCACTGAGAATGGAAAAACCACTACTATCTTGCTTTATCCATATCCACTTCATCCCTTTAATTACCATTTATACATTAATGACTCAAATCTGTAATAGATTCATTTAGTCAGTATTTATTGAGTACCTACCTATTCTGTGTCTGACACTGTTCTAGGTAATCGGGTAGAACAGTGATCAAAAGAAGAGGTTCCCTACTCTCCTGGAGCTTACATTCTAATGGAGAAAAATTAACCACAAAAAGATTTCACATAGTGCTAAGTACTATGATGACATTACAAGAGGTGATGATAGTGTGACTGGAAGAAGTATTGTACATAGGAAGGCCAGCAAAGACCTAGGAGGGAGGGTGGGATGTGACCCAACATTGTGGTGAGAAGCAGTCAGCCAGGTAAGCATGAGGAAAGAGAATCCGAGACAAACCATATACAGAAGCACGTTTGGTACCTTTAAGAACTAGGACTGCAGTGGTTAAGGAAGGCTAATATGGATAAATGTTCTATAATGAGGTGGCAGAGACAAAGGCCAGATCACACAGGGCTTTGTAATCCAAGGTAAGAAATTTATAGCCTACATACAATAGGAGGTCACTGAAAGGACTTTAAAGAGACATGACATATAATACTGTTGGCTACTGTATGAAAAATGGTTTTTAGAGGTGCAAGACTGTAGGGGGAGGGAGCCTGCTGCTGCTGCTAAGTCGCTTCAGTCGTGTCTGACTCTGTGCGACCCCGTAGATGGCAGCCCACCAGGCTCCCCCGTCCCTGGGATTCTCCAGGCAAGAACACTGGAGTGGGCTGCCACTTCCTTCTCCAATGCATGAAAGTGAAAAGTGAAAGTGAAGTCGCTCAGTCGTGTCCGACTCTTAGCGACCCCATGGACTGCAGCCTACCAGGCCCCTCCGTCCATGGGATTTGCCAGGAAAGAGTACTGGAGTGGGTTGCCATTGCCTTCTCCGCCCACTACTTCTGACATCCAGCCAGATCTCGTCAAATTTCCCCCTTCATTTCTCAAATCTATTACCTCCTTGTCCAGTCACTATCTGAGCTCAGACCAGTATCATCTCTCACCTGGTGTACCACTCTGTCTCCAGTCCAACCTCTCTACAAGGCAGCCAGAATTTTCCGTTGATGCCACTCAGGTCAGGCCACTCCCCTGCTTAAAATGTTTTAATGACGCCTCCATATGGAGGCGTGGGGAAAACGAAATGTAAGGACCTTATCATGGAGCTGGTTTACCTCTCCATCTTAACTTTTGCATGCCCATTCTTAAATTCCTTCTTACAATTACAATCATACAGTTTTCAAGTAAATAGCCTGTTCTTCATTCTGTTAACTCTTTGATTTATTCATGTCAGTTTTCTGCTGGAACATCATTTCCTCACCCCAGCCTCTTTACTTTAACCAATTTCCTAGTCTTCTTTCAATACTCATCAAGCCTTCCCAACCCCACCTGACCAGTTAAGTATCCTTTCAACCAGCCATCAAAGGACCTTGCATTTATTCTTACTGTGGCCCTTATCAAACTATACACTATCTGTTTGCTTGATGAGCAATATGTCCAGCATTGATGCAGTACCTTATCCTTGGTAAGGATAGGAGAATATTGTAAAGATGTCAAATAACATGCTCTGTACATTGGTATCTTAACCCTGGCTTGTCAAACCCTAACTCTTCTACACAGCTCTTGTACCTCCATATTCCCAGCATCTAGAACACTCCCCTAAATAAATGATACTCAGCTGTCAACTAACTATATCAAAATTACCTGGTGATCTTAAAATAAGATTCCCAGCTCTACCTCCCCACATCCCACCAGTTTCTAATCCAGCAGACCTGGGATGAGGCCTAGGAATTTGGCATTTTTACAACCTCCTCGGGTGGTTCAGACACACAGTCATGCTTGGAAACTACTATTTTTAACGGAGTAGGAGATCAATAAATATTGTTGGAAGTAACATTTTAATTTCATGAAGTAGAATTCATTTCCTAATTCTTTAGGGTTCAAGTCTGCTGCAACTGCACCCTACGTGTGACCAAACAATGCACTAATGTACAAAAGTCCACAAAACAAGCATTCTTTATTGCAGTATTACAAAACACTTTCCATTTTGGCAATATTTTACAACGCACTTAGCTTCAAGAGTTGAGAAGGAGAAGGCTGGAACCTAAAGGGGGATATTTCAACTGACATTTCTAAAAGAAAAACTGTCCCCACCC
>NW_011495033.1:9510648-9540333 GCF_000754665.1 Bison bison bison | reverse complement strand
TTCACTACCCAAGAAGAGGCCACGAGGAAAGCAGCAGGCAAACTCTGGCAATTTCTCTATGGATCTTGTCAGAGACAAAGGAACATTCAAAACAGTCATCAGTATGGTCGGTTGCGCTGATCATTTCTGTAGTCGTTTCTAGGAATGAAAAATAAAGAGCCAGACTAAATTCTAATTTTCTACCAAGTGGGAGCATCAGACCCTTCTTCAGGATGCTGTTGACTAGCATCTGCTTGACAAATTTCTATAAGGATGACAATATGCCTAGTGTATTTCTCTACTTCTAGAAGGTGCTTACTAAATGTCTAATTTATCAGCTTTAAGACACACAAAGTTCCTAGAAGCTTTGCTGTGACTAATTCTCTTAAAAATTTTTTCATCTAGAATAAAGACTAAACCACTGTGGTATTTCAGGTTGGAGACCTTGCCATTCCAGCACTCTAAAGAGAGTAGATTACTGGAATAAGCAAGCAAACACATTCATGTAAGAATTCTGGATCTGCCACTTATTATGTGATCTTGGAAAAGTTACCTAACATTTCTTATTCCATAAAATGGAAAGTACATCTACTCCTGGGGTTGACAGAGGGACTGGAACTCCAGTATACAAAGACAGTTTCACACAATTTGCCACACACTAAGAAGTATTCAGTTGGAGAAGGAAATGGCAACCCACTCCAGTGTTCTTGCCTGGAGAATCCCATGGACGGAGAAGCCTGGTAGGCTGCAGTCCATGGGGTCGCACAGAGTCGGACACGACTGAAGCGACTTGGCAGCAAGAAGTATTCAGTAGATGATCATTACTAATAGGTAACAATTATTCAGTGATTATCATGGCCAGCTGTAATATAATCTAATACAACTCCACAAAATAGAGCTAAATGCCATTAGCCCTATTTTACAGATGAGAATATGATGCTCTAAAGAGTTAAGTAACTTACTTTAAGTCACACAGCTAATAATAAGTGGTGGGGCCAGGATTTCAAAGAAGATAGTCTGTCTCCAAACTCTGTGCTCTTAACTCTATGCTATACTAATTCTGGCTGCCCTATACTGTTTCTGACATAGAGAAGCTTAGTACAGTAATTGAAATTATTTTCCATCACTGGTTACTCAACTCTTTCTGCCTCTACACCTTTCACGTGCATCGCACACTCCCATCAGTACCACCAGTGATTTTTATTCTGGAAAAAGTGTAACAATCTCCAAAGAAACAGCTGCAAGGTAGCACATGTGACTGAAAAAGCACACCCCTATAAAAGGTATGCTTGCCCCTCAGATTAAGATCAGAAAATTTGGGAAAGAGATAAGAATGTTGATAGAAAATGTTAGGTTTTAAGAAGCATTTTCAAGGTCAGAATTACTGTTAACTATTACTGTCTTCATTTGTATAAAATGAAACAAATCTGGAGAATATATAAGAAATTAGGAGGGAGTGCACCATATAGCAAGCAAGAGAAAAAGTTGATGCCAAGTTTGGCAGAACAAGATCAATAAACAAAAAACTTGGTAAAAAAAAAAAAGAATCCCTGATTTACACAGTTTCAAATCATCTCTCAATCTCTATTATCTTTAGCTATAAGAATGCACACACCTATCATACATTATTCAAATATAAAGATCTCAAGAATTTCCAAAACAAAATAAATTTTGGAAATTACTAAGTAGGGAACTAAATGGATCTTCTCCATCCTAACTGAAAGAGCTGACAATGGGAAATTCAAGTCATAAAAAACTGGACAAGAAGAAAATGTGATGAAAGGGGCTTAGATTCTAAAATCTAGGAGCAGTGAGGTAGAAACATTAGCGAATACATTCTAATACTCACCTTCCTCCCATTTTGCCTCCATAGCCACCTCGGTCTCCTCCATAGCCTCCACCTCGGTCTCCTCCGTAGCCGCCACCACTCCTGTCTCCTCCATAGCCTCCACTTCGGTCCCCACCGTAGCCTCCGCTACCACCACGGTCTCCTCCATAACCCCCCCCACTTCGGTCTCCTCCATAGCCTCCTCGGTCTCCACCATAGCCTCCTCGGTCTCCTCCATAGCCTCCTCGGTCTCCTCCATAGCCTCCTCGGTCTCCACCATAGCCTCCTCGGTCTCCTCCATAGCCTCCACGGTCTCCACCATAGCCGCCACCTCGGTCTCCTCCATAGTTGCCTCCTCGGTCTCCTCCATAGCCCCCACCACGGTCCCCACCATAGCCACCTCCTCGGTCCCCACCATAGCCACCCCCACTTCTGTCTCCACCATAGCCACCCCCACTTCTGTCTCCTCCGTAGCCACCCCCACTTCTGTCTCCTCCATAGCCACCCCCACTTCTGTCTGCACCGTAGCCGCCTCGGTCTCCACCTCTGCCCCCACGGCCTCTGTAGCCCCTCTCTCCACCGTAGCCTCTTCCCCGGAAATCTGCAGGTGGAAATGAAAACCAGTAAGGCCAGCAGAATCATGGAAAGCCGCCTTAATGCTAGTCAGAAGATTAGAAGCAGATGCCGTTAAGGCTGACCCACCTCCTCCTGAGGGACGAGAGTCCTCTGGTCTGGGCTCATTGCACTGATTGCAAGAATTCCTTCGAGCAAAGTTCATATTTCCACACGACCTAAGAAAGAAGAAAAATAAAATGCTCAACAGTTTGCAATGGATTCAGAACCCCCTCTTGCACCTTCCAAATCCAATCCCAACTCCTACATCCACCAAAATAAATGGGATACTTACGGATTAGGGCAAACCCAGTCCCCACTTTTGGGGTCTCCACCTCTCCCCTGAAAGCCTCCACGACCTCTATATCCTCCACGGCCTGGGTAAGTAAGGAGGAGGGAAGAATCAGTAGCAGATATTAACAAAGCAGAGGAAAAGCATCAGATGAAAGAACTATGTGTTCATCAATAACTGGGCTGCTCCCCGCAAATTAACCTCTTATGGCAGAACTCCATGATTCTCTGATTTGGGGTTTTACTTATTCAGTCAACACAGGAAATATGGAAGAAGCTCCAAGGTGCACATTATAGTTCAAATAATGCACTAAGAAACTTCATTTCTACAGTACCCTCCTCAGTTTGAGAATCTCAGTGATAAAGATTAGGTGAGAAGACATATTCCAAATTTAAGAAATTAAGACACAACAGAAATAAGTTGGTAGTAACTGTATCAGGGAACTCACAAACAGGTCAGATTAACTACCAAATTAGGAATCAGTTAAACTGCCTCCTAATTTTCAACTGAAACAAACTGCATTATATAGCTTTCCAAAGGGATTTCTAGAACCTTTTTCCATCCTTTCGTAGTTGTTATAACACTTTATTTACCTCATCTTCTATTCTGTATCTCACTTTAAGACAGAAAATCTAACCCTTTGTGTAATGCCTGTGAACAAGAATCTTACCTCGTCGCCCACCTCCACTCCCACCTCCTCTCATGAATTCAGGTCTTCTGGTGGCAAAGGACACTTTAATGATATTGCCGTGGAATTCTTTTCCTAAAAAAAAAAAAAAAACAAAAATAGTTTTGAAGAAATGCTACTCCACATTTCCACCTCTTAACAAAATATAAAACTGCCTTGGAAATTTTTAATTTCAGAGAAATAACTCACACGTTCTCACAGAAATTCAAACACAGTAGCGTTCAAGAGTCAAGGTAACTGTACTAAAATATGACACAATCTACTGAATAGAACAAATTTGTCACTGGGAGACAGTCACTTCTTACTGAGCAAAAAAAAGCTCATGTCTAATCATTTTTACATGAAAGCCAATGAATGTAGTATGCGACCATTTCTTTTTTTAAGGGAATGAGTGTGTGTGTGTGTGTGTGTGTGCATGCATGCATATGCACACATATGCCTATTTATACACTGCCTATTGTTGCTTAACTCTCAGTAGGTGAAAAGGTAGAAAGGAAACTCAATTTTTACTATATACTGTTGGTACCATCTGAGGTAGTTATCTTTAAAAATAATGTGTGCATTTGTGAATTTATATGCATGTACATATGCACATATTCTGCTGTCCCAGGGCCTTGGAGACAAAAGTAGCCTTTTCACTTTATATATTAAACAAGAGAACAGACATATCAGAAAAAGGTGCCCAAGGATTCATAAAATAGTTATAAATCTAGGAGTCTTAGCCCCCTCAGCAAATTCTAATTGCTGTGACTGGCAACCTTCCACAGTGTCAAATGGTATAGCAAGCTCTTTGACATAGGAAACAAACCATGGATAAATATTTTAAAAGCTCTACAAAGACCTGGTAATTAAGATCTGAGCTATGGAGTTTCTGTTAAGAGGCTCATTTGCCCTATGAGGGAAAGACAGAGTAACTGTTTTAACCTATTATAAGCTAAATAGTTTTATGAGTCACAGAAACTACGAAACAGAGAAGTGAGGGAGGATGGACCTGGCTTTTCAAAGGCGAGAGGATAAGATGTGCTTAGAGCAAAAGATTCGGAGAAGGCAATGGCACCCCACTCCAGTACTCTTGCCTAGAAAATCCCACGGATGCAGGAGCCTGGTAGGCTGTAGTCCATGGGGTCGCTAAGAGTCGGACACGACTGAGCGACTTCTCTTTCACTTTTCACTTTCATGCATTGGAGAAGGAAATGGCAACCCACTCCAGTGTTCTTGCCTGGAGAATCCCAGGGACAGGGGAGCCTGGTGGGCTTCCGTCTATGGGGTCGCACAGAGTCGGACAGGACTGAAGCAACTTAGCAGCAGCAGCAGCAGCAGCAGAATAAAAGATTAAAATGCAACTATGTACTGGAAGACACAGGTGCAATAATCTTGGAACTGGGAGAAACCACATGTGCCTATCAATCAGACACAATTTACTTCTTCAGAGACAGTGCAGCCCAACTGCCTGAATTTGAGCCCTAACTCTACACTTCTTCTGTGATCTTGGAAATTACTTATCTCTCTGCCTGAGTTTCATCATCTGTAAGATGGTAATAAAAGCAATAAAAAAAAACTAACAGGGTTACTGTGAAGATCTGAGTTAATGCACATAAAGTTCTTAGAACTGTGCCTAGCTCATAAACTACAGTAAGCATGCAGTGTTATTCTCCTACAATGGCAGGTGGGTTCTTCCCCACTAGCGCCACCTGGGAAGCCCCAATATAAGGTACAACAAAAACAATAAATGATAAGACATCAAGGAAATAAAAGCATGAGACAAAACTACATTTGGCGTAGAATGATAAAACTATTTTTAAAATACATTTTAAAAAGCTGGAAGAAATACCAGTAGTTTTCTCTATATAGACTATGGAAGCTTTACTCCTTTCTTCTATTTTTTAATATTTTCTTATTTTCAGGGGGAAAAATGTCTTATTGTACAAGTCTTCTACTACATATTAACATTGTATTTGAAGGGAAATTAACCTAAATTTTAAAAGAATATAGTTAACCAGGCCAACCCTTCACATTTCTATGAGGGTGGCCTCAAGCACAAAGGATGACATTAGGAAATATTTTAGACAAAGAAACAGTTCATCTCACTTCTAAAGGTATATAAGAATTCTGGCCTGTATTCTCAATAGGATATCTAAAAAAGTAAATATGAAGATAATCATTGTCT
This sequence comes from Bison bison bison, assembly GCF_000754665.1. Taxonomy (NCBI): domain Eukaryota; kingdom Metazoa; phylum Chordata; class Mammalia; order Artiodactyla; family Bovidae; genus Bison; species Bison bison. The sequence goes on along the minus strand of NW_011495033.1, from coordinate 9,534,767 downwards.
ACCAGAACGTATTTTGACTTCAAGACCAGAAAACATTTATCAAAACCACACACTGAAAGTATATGAATGAGGTATACCATCAAACCAGTCAATGGCTGCCTTAGCTGAAGGAGGGTCATCAAACGATACTGTTGCCTCCCCTTTTGGCTTTCCTGTGTCCTTGTCTGTGTATAGATTTATCATTGGTTTTCCAGTCTTTTTATTTGTCTGAGGAACGAACAAGCTGGTGTTAGTATTTTAAGAAAAAGTGATGAACCACACAGAAAATTAAAAACTTAATTTTTTAAAGGAATTCACATATCCATACTATAAATACTACCAACTTAACATAAAAGTGAAGTTATCTGTAGGTTCTGAAAAGGAAAATCTAAAATACATTAAGTGAAAAGCAAACTATAAAAATGATACGTCATACTGTTTTATCCATATATAATTTCCTCAAACCCACAAAGAAATAAACATAATGCTTCATATAAACATTTACCTTGTAAAACTAAAAAAAAAAAAAAAAAAACCAAGAAGAACGTTCACCAAGCAAATAAATTACCAATAAGGCGTACACACTGGATTTGGCTGAGAAGGGAGTGGAAGACAAGAATTTTTACTTTTCAAAACTATGATAATTTTTTTAACATATTTAATGTGTTAATTTCTTAAGAAATGTCTGCTCTCCAAGAGGCGGAAAAAAAATTCAAGTAATTTCATAGACACCCAAAAAAACCTGATTTCAGGCAAATGCTATAATCTACTAACACTGCTCTAAATGCCGCTTTCTAGTTGAAGATGAAAATTTATTAATGAAACAGTGCACAAGACGCTTAAGTACAATAAAGTTATGAAATAAGGCATTATTATATTGGGCAAATATATAGCAGACATTAAATACCAACATAAAAAGTTGTTTGTAATAACTTGGGTTTTCATATGTTGTTATTTCAGAATATAAAAATGTTCACACAATTTCATTTGGTTCTCACAATTTTAGGAGGTAGGCAGAGACTATGTTTAGAGTACTAAGACTGAAAACCAAAGCTGTGGAAGGCTGCGGAAAGGTAAACACAAAGCAAGGAATAAAATCTTTATGCATTTAGCAAATTTACCAAAGGCCTACAGCCAGGGGTGAACACATGCATCAGGGAATTTTAAGAGACAAGTGATACTGGAGTGTGGACTTCTTACATTATTTATGTATCTTAACCAGAATGTTAATAATTATGAGATTTGCAACATAAGCCAACTTCTAACTCACCTTGATGATTCCTATTTGTTTAAAGAACTCCCCCACTTGATCTGTAGACACACCCTCCCCAAGTCCTTGTACAAAGATTGTGTTGTTATCTGAATTATCAGATTCTGAATCTAAAGGAAAAAAAATATATATGATTAATTTTATATACTGCTTAGGTTTAACTATATCCTGTTTAGTAACCAAGAACAGTAATTTATTGTCCAATATTCAACTATTTCTATGACCAAAAGGAAGAGGGACCAATACAGGAAACCTCTTATGATAAACATACAAAGTGGTCACAGTAATTGTTTGGTAGGTCAATTCTTACAACTAAACTTCATGAAAAGTGGCTCAAGTCCACACTTTGAAGATCTTATAAATCTTACTCTTCAAATTCAGATACAGGACTCAAGCTCAGGAAGAGATGAAGAAAGTCAGTATAAAGTAGCATTCCTTTCTTCGGAGGGCTTTAATTCTTTCTGGCTAATCAATACTTTTAAGGCTTTCTGGTAGAAATTCCCCGAATCTGACACTCTGGACTTCCAAGCAAGCCAGCAGAATTGCTCACTTCCCATTCACTATAATAAGCTTTATATATACCAGAGGGTATAAATAAGAGGCAAATGATACTGGAGTGTGGACTTCTTACGTAATCTATGTACCTTAACCAGAATATGTTAATACTCATGAGATAATTAGGGGCACCATGACACACACCTTACCTTACTCACATACTTTTGGATTAGTACAACAAAGTAAGAAAGATGTACAAAAATTCAGTCCATCAAGAGATAATTCAGAAACTGACATCCACATAGAGTACTTTAGCATCTTAATAAAAACCAAGTTCTGATTTCAATATATATTAAAAATTTTTAACTCAAATTTTTAATAATATCTAAATCATAACTTTCAAAAGGCTCCAGGTAGCCATGAACCTCATTTGAAAATAAAAAGGCATGTGAAATTAGGGACCTCTGCGCAGAATAAGACAACTCTCTCATATATGATTTCAGGTTTCTTAGGCCCATTAAGCAGACTATTAATCCAACATATTTTCTTCAACACAGCTATTCTACTTCTAATTCCCCAATGATACGAATCCTCTTGTACCTGATTTATAGTCATTAAATAAATAATGCTAATGAGCAACACAAAATCAAGTGTTTCTTCACAAAAGCAAGAGGAGGGAGTAGCGGAAAGCACAAACAGTGATTTTCCTCAGCAAACTTTCCAAACCCCTTGAATTTTTCTTGCTGGAACATCTTTAAAAGGGAAGCTTCCTGGTTCTGGCAATACTATCAAGTCAAATCTTCCTCCTGTCCTAACTCTTCCAAACACACATATTCTTCCTTTGAAAAAATGGAAAACTAAGATTTCCTTAATGGCAAAGTCACAAACTATTATAAACCTTACCAGCATCTGGTCTGGGTCCATAATCCCTGTGACCTAAGGGAAAAGAAAAGAGAAAGAAAAAGAAAGCTATTTAAGGCGACTCATTAGAAATCATTTAAAACAGTAATAATAACCAAGGCATGAAAAGTCAATACTTTCAAAATCCTTGTAAGTAACCATCACAGATTTACAAAGTAAATATATAAACTAAGTTTTATTAAAAGTTTAAGAAATCAAGATGAATGTCAATATTCCCTTAAACTTGTCCCAGACGGCACCAGCCACTTTGGCGTTATGCTAGTATCACTTTTGTTAAGCTCTGATTGTGAAGGCTGATTGGAAAACCCTAGTAATTTTAAAACACCATGTCAGCTACCTTTATTAAAAAACGTTATTGACAAAATCCAGTGACGGTCTCATTCATTGGTCACCACAGACTCTCATGCAAATTCACTGTGTAGAAACCCATTGGACTATTTGAGATCAACTTTGTCTTTTTAATATTTTGAGATAAATATGTATATAACTTTTTAAAGCACACAACACACACCAGCCTCAACAGAATAAGAAAGGGCTTAGACTACGTCTGCGGGATATTGGTGGCTTTTAGATTTATATAGCATTTCCACTGAAACATTTTGGGATACTCAGCACTTACCACCAAAATTTTTGAAGCCACCGCGGTCACCACCACTGCAGAGGAAAAATTGAAGAAATGATTTCTTCCTTAAGTCTCTAATGTGCTGAGCCCTGGGCTCAATCTACACTTAACTGTCTCAAGTAGAGTGCCCAGGAAACAGTAGCACCTCTAACTTTCCAGTAAATTTCATTTCATAGACTTCAAAATGTTGTTTTCACCTAAATGTTTTCCCAAGGATCTATTTCCACAAGGGTGCCTTTTCAAGAGCATTACAGAACATATCTAATATACTCTTACTTTAAAATCTTCCCAACCCCAAGCCAAAGGGATACTATTCAAATCAACTTAAACTGAAGACACAACAGGAAGAATGCTAAACTAGAGCAAACATTCTTTCCAAGGGGATATTTTTGTTAAATATGAGAAAAAGGAAAAGGCCTAGAAGAATAAAAAGCAAGGTTAAAATTTTGACAGAATGGGAGAGGAAAAAGCTTGAGCACTATGTTCTACTGTGATATCAAACAGTGGGTTTTATGAGATGAGGGAAAAAGCGAGGTACAAATACACACAAAAGTGAGACTGAATGAAAGCAGTCTTAAAAATTCAAATCATTCAGATACCTAGCAAAATGAGCTAGCAGAAAGTATAACTTTAAATTGGCATATGCTAGATCTCATCACAGAACTGCTGAAATTCAAGCCAACCCATGCTCTGCACACCAATCAGGAGACTGTCAGAGACAGAATGCTACACACTCCACAAGAAATGACTTTAACTGGCAATTTCCACTGCCATTAAGTCAATGCCCCTTGTGTGCATAGCTTTATATAAGAAGTTCTCTTATCAAGGAACTCTTTAAATACTCATACATTAAAAGTCTGTTTCTCTTAACTGAACCATATTATCTTCTAAGATTCATGTGCTGATATGGACATAAAAATAATCAACAAGTTTTCAGATAGTGATACCTAATTTTCTACTACTACTCATCTTCTACTATAACCCAAGAAACTATTCCAATGTACTGCTGCTAAGTCGCTTCAGTCGTGTCCGACTCTGTGCAACCCCATAGACAGCAGCCCACCAGGCTCCCCCGTCCCTGGGATTCTCCAGGCAAGAACACTGGAGTGGGTTGCCATTTCCTTCTCCAATGTACTAATGTCCCTTTAATAATAACTCTGCCATCAAGATGGGTTTTCTGAGCCATCCTGAGAAAAATCCTCTGAATAAATGAGAAAGAATTTTTTAAGTCTATTCTAACTACCTTGATGTTAAAAAAAAAAAATTTCCCTTGAAACTGGTATACAGTTATAGACACAAGCATCTCAATTTGCTATTAATTTTTATTTGATACCCAGGAAATCTAAAAAGGAGAATAAGCCTATTTCAAGGCTATGCAGACAAAGAGAAGCTCAGGTCTTTCAAGTACATAGTTTCCTGTTGAGTATCTAAGACCTCTCTTTCAGAACATTACCCAAGCCCTCCCATCAACCCATACTTCTAAATGGCCTTTTTTTATCACTGCTTAACTCTTTAGGGAAAGGAAGCCAGAGTTCTGAGATTAAACTGCTAAAAATCTTATTAGAAACAAGATACCTCAGATTTCTTCAAAGATGATCATATGATCATTAGAAATGATGATAAAAGAAGTAGTGAAAATATAAAGCCCATATTCCTATGTCAGGACATTAAAATACCCAGAATAAAGTTGTTGTTGTTTTTTTTAAATAGAAATTTTTCACAACTAAGTGCTGGAAGAGATACCACTGAATTATTTTGCTGTCACCTTAACCAAGAATCAAACTGTTCATATCTGGCTGCAATGGGGGGAAAATACACAATTTCATACATCATCTAGTTCCTGGAATATCTATTCTGGCCAGCAATACAACTTTGAACAAATAAGAAGGGGAAAAAAAAAAGGACATACTCCCTGTAAAATATAAAGGGATATAAAATAAATATCTGAATAGGTTTATAATCTCCTATTCCTCCATATAATAATATTTTAACTTAAGTCATCATTACTGAGCACTTTGAAAATTCAACAGCTGAACACTTCAAACACAGTATATTAAATAAGTACCAGTCTTCAAATTAAGAGACTCAAGATATATAGTCTTAACTATCACTAATCAATCTTGAAAACATAGATCAGTCAGTAATTCTCCCTTGGCTTCTGTTTTCTCTTTCACAAAATAAGGGTCTACACCAGGGATCCCCAACCAGTACCTCCTGTCAGATTAGCAGCAGCATTAGATTAGAAATAAAGTACACAATAAATGTAATGTACTTCAATCATCCCCAAACCATCCCCCTAATCCTCAGTCCACAGAAAAATTGTCCTCCATGAAGTCAGTCCCTGGTACCAAAAAGGTTAGGGATTGCTGGTCTCCATCCTTACTATCTGAAAGGTGGTCTATAGAATAGCAACAAAGGCAGAGCCTAGAAGTGTCTCAGAAAAGCAAGCACACCCAGACCTACTGAATCAGAATCTACATTTTAGTAAGATCCCCAAGGAGTTCGTATGTATATTACAGTTAGTGAAGCACTTGTCTAGATAATCTATGATTTTATGTGGGGCTTTCTTTCAATTTCCAGTATTTCAACACTTTTCTTTCCTTATTAAGAAAGTTCAATTAATTACAGTTCCTTACCAGGAAACACTGTATTAAATACAGTAAACAAACCTCAAATAGTACCACTACCAAATCAGTTAACAGAAGACGGGCCTTTGGTTACGAATCTTTCTTTCAAATCTTCAGTCAAGTTACAAGTCCCTTTTCTATAAACTAAGCTAAGGCCTCACTAGCAAATTAAGACATGAAGGCATATGAACATCTGAGTCAAGGTGTTTGCCACAACAAATTTTTTCTCTTCCCACGAAAAGCAAAACTGTACACACAAAGAATTCCTGAAGAATGTTTTAAAGTAAAGAAGTAGAGGTATTTACTAGAGACACAATATAACCATACTCAAATTTATGACTGAGTGTCCCCTGCATAAGAAAATCAACTGTATATTCTTGACTCAACTACAGAAATCGTTGTCCCAGGTTCAAAATGATGAGAAGTCTACTCAAGGGTAGACTGAGGGTTCCTTCACTGTTACAGCATTACATACTTAGAGAAGACAATCAGATTTAATTTCAGGTGCTTGTCAAGAAAGAAAATGTTCTTCGACAGAATCTCTATTTCCAAAATTTAATTTTTAAAACTCCAAATATATCTATATTCAAGGACTAAAACTTCCAAAAGTAACAGGGGAATCCAGGAATTTTTATTCTCAGAAAACTCAATACCGAGAGAGAAAAAGCAACATAGCTAAAGTTGAAAAAGATTAGTTCTTAAAAAAACTATGTTTGATTTTTCATACCAGTAGTCCAGAATGTAATTTTTTGGATATGAAGACCAACATTCAGTTCAGTTTAGTTGCTCAGTTGTGTCTGAATCTTTGTGACCCCATGGACTGCAGCACGCCAGACTAATATTAATTCCAAACATAAATGACTCAAGTGGATTTAGATCCCATTTCTCAACAGTAGCTCTATTTGTTCTTCTTTTTTAAGATCTTTTTGATGTGGACCATTTTAAAAATCTTTTTTGTTTCTGTTTTGTTTTGGCTTCTCAGTCACAAGGCATGTGGGATCTTTGCTCCCCAACCAGAGATGAACTTGTACCACCTACATTGGAAGGAGAAGTCCTAACCACTGAACCACAGGGAAGTTTCAGTATTTATGTTCTATTTCCTCCCATTCCATATAGGTGTGGTAAAAAGGCTTTCTGGATTCAGTACTTATCAACATTTCAGAAGACCAAGAATCTATCATTCTAGAGCTGCACTGTCCAATACAGCATTTATTAGCTATATGCAGCTGTTTGTTGATCTTCTGAAATATGGAGAACCTAAACTGACATGTACTCTAAACGTAAAATACAAAATGGATTTCGAAGTCTTCATATGAAAAAAAGAATGTGCAATATCTCAATTTCTATACTAATAACATGATAAAATATTTTTGATATATTAGAATAAAATTTATTATTAAAATTAACTTATTTTTTTAATGTAGCTACTAAAAAATTTTAAATTACATCTGTAGCTCACTGCTGACCCGCATTATATTTCTATTGGGCAGCACTGTCTGGACTATCACTAGCACACATGCACATTTCCAAGCAAGCTATTCAAAAACTCTTTTAAGAACATTCACAATTCAAGATAACTTTTTGAGACTTGAGATGTTAAAGCCTAAAAAACTACTTAATGTGATGACATACTAATAATGGAAAATGATTATCTAGTTTTAGTAATTTTACAATGCATTCACTGCAATGATAAAGTTAAAAACACTGAGAAAAATTATGGCTTTAAGCTTCTAGTACACTAGAAGGTCAGTGGCATTTTATGTGGTTGGTGCAAAAATAATTGTGGTTTTGCATTGTTGAACTTTGCTATTTGATACTGTAATACACTCAAATAAATGTGATTATGTGACTTATTATTTGATGTCTATTTTACATTTATTTTAGACTAGGGAAATGATGTTAGGCAAAAGGCAAGTTCGGGCAATTTTCTTATTCAAAATGTGTCATAAAGCAGCAGAGACAACGCACGACATCAACAATGCATGTGGCCCAGGAATTGCTAATGAACACATTAGTGCAGAGGTGGTCAAGATGTTTTGCAAAGGAAATGAGAGCCTTGAAGATGAGACGTGTGTGGCTGGCTATCAGAAGTCGACAACGACCAACTGCGAGGATCATCGAAGCTGATCCTCTTCCAACTACATGAGAAGTTGCTGAAGAACTCAGTGTTGACCATTCTATGATTACTAGGCAGTTGAAGCAAACTGGAAAGGTGAAAAAGCTTGATAAGTGGATGCCTCATAAGCTGACTGCAAATCAAAAAAATCATTTTGAAGTGTCATCATCTCTTACACAACAACAAACCATTTCTCAATGCAATTGTGAATTATGACAAACAGTGGATTTTATATGACAACTGGTGACAACCAGTTCAGTAGATGGACTGAGAAATAGCTTCAAAGCACTTCCCAGGTCAAACTTGGACCAAAACAGGGCCATGGTCGCTATCTGGTAGCCTGCTGACCATCTGATCCACTGCAGCTTTCTGAATCCCAGCAAAACCGTTACATCTGAGAAGTATGCCCAGCAAATTGATTGCACCAAAAACTGCAATGCCTGCAGCTGGCATTGGTCAACAGAAAGGGCCCAACCACACACCATACAACCAACGCTTCAAAAGTTGAATGAATTAGGCAACAAAGTTTTGCCTTATTTGCCACATTCTCCTGACCTCCTGCCAATCAACTACCACTTCTTCAAGCATCTCCACAACTTTTTGCAGGGAAAATGCTTCCATAACCAGTAGAAGGCAGAAAATGCTTTCCAAACTTTCATCGAATCCGGAAGCATGGATTTTTATGCTACAGGAATAAACAAACTTATCTGTCGTTGGCCAAAATGGTTGATTATAACAGCTTCTACTGGTGTCAAAAGATGTGTTTGAACCTAGTTATAATGATTTGAAATTCAGTTCAAAACCGCAATTACATTTGCACCAACTTAATAGATGACAATTAGAAATTCAATCTTTTTTGCTGCAAGTGCTTTTCCAAAGAAAAACATTGTTTCCTATAGTCTTCACATGTTTCTCTTTGGTAACTGGAAAGCTCACAGATGTCTTTGGTCCGAATTCTTTCTGCAGTCAAGCAACAACCTGAGTCTTAAGAATGTCCCATCCTTTACCACCCATCCCACCTTCACCAGCAAACTGTGCCCCTTCTTCTTTAATTATAAACCCAACTAATGTCAGATATTCTTCAAACAGCCCTGAAAGGATATTTTCAATTTTGCTATTTTTAAATAAGATGATTACAAACACAAATGGGAGTGTTAATGAAGACTAACGTAAGATGTTTGGGTATTTTGGTACTTAAATGTAAAACCAAGTACAGGAAAGCAAGCCCTGAAACTGGGCCTTTTTTTTTTTTTTTAATACTTTACTCCTGTAAGTAAGCTAAAAAATCACATCCTGAACAAGATATTGTGACACATGAAAATTATATGAACTTCGTATTTCAGTACCCATAAACTAAGTTTTATTGGAAGAAAACCATGTTTATTCATTTATATGTCTATAGCTGCTCTGGTGCTACAAGAGCAGAGCTGAGCAACTGCAACAGAAAACATGTGGCCTGCAAAGCCTAAATTACTTACTATGTGGCCTCTCACTGAAGGCTGCCAATCCAGTATAGAAAGTAAACATAAGCAACTACATAAATTTCTTAAAAAGGTCTTTTATGTACATTCCATTTACTAGTGGGGTGGGAAGGGGAGTAGAGGGGGAGGGAGGGAGTGTATGTATATATATAGACATCAACTGGGCAAAACCCCTCCCCACCCCCAAATTCTACCCTGACCTGAACCAGACATTTTGACCTAATATATATTGGGCTTGTCTATAAGATTTTGTTTGAAGAGCTTCTAAGGTTAAATAAAATTTTTGAAAATCAAAAATTTAGCTCATGATTCAATATCTGGGTCAAAAATTATACTGAAATATGTTGCCAAGGAGTTATCAAAGTGCTTAAAACATCGGGGTTGGTTAAGCTATGGATCTTTCCTCCTTTATCAGGAAAAGTCCTTCAACTCTTTGATTCTAAGATAAGTCATCTACCAAAGTTGAAAACATATTTTTAACGACTTCCCTACTCTCCTCCTTCTAAAAAGTGGGATTCTACTATTTTCAGACAGACATAATTTAACAGGTAATCTATACATATAATTATAACCTCCTTATGAAAATTAACCTTATGATATACTATAAAACATATAGCATCCCAAGGCAGCTAATTGTCTAAAACAGGGGTTCCCAACCTCCAGGATCTAATGCCTGATGATATTAAGTGAAGCTGATGTAATAATAATAGAAATAAAGTGCACAATAAATGTAAAACACTTGAATCATCCCAAAAGCATCCCCCTCCAATCCCACTCTGTGGAAAAATTGTCCTCCACAATACCAGTTTCTGGTGCCAAAGGTTGGGGACCTCTGATCTAAAACATACTACCTGGAAAAGCACATAACCTGTTAGTTATCCTGTCTGAGATGCTGTTTGAGGGGTGGAAGCTATGGATAGAGAGTAAGCACTGTATCCCCGTACACTGTTCACTTATATCCACATGATGATACACTATCCTCTTGGATAACGAAGAGGCATACAACAGAGTTGCTCTACCTTAATACATTGACTTTGGCTATTAATCAAAACTTTTAATGTTCAAGTCTTATAAATGTTTTTCAAATATGTTTAGACTTTAGATTTGTTAGATCAAAGCACTGCACACTAAACAGAAAGTCAGTGAGATAGAATTCCTGGCTCAGTTGAAAAATTAACAGTGCTATATGTAACTGATTCTCTCAGGTTACCTCAGGGAACAGATACTCACTCAGTCCCTAAGAAGCAAAAGAGTACTGAGGTATTATTGCCAGTTAACATGCTGCTGACAATTTCAATTCCCAAAGAACACAAATTATCCTTCAATCCTATATATTTTATACATGAAATTTGCAATGTACAAATTTCATCTGAGGACAGTAAGTGCCAACTATTTTTTCATTCCTGTTTTTAGAGCAAAAGTGCTAAATTTACAGATATACTTGAAAGTAATTTTAAAACCAGCTTTCATAACATATGCCATAAGTAAATACCAAAACCTGGTAAAACAATAAAAAAAAAAGGAAAGCTGAATTAAAAAGTCACTCCTTTTCCACAGCTTAGTCTAGACAAAATACACAATGGTACATGACATTGTACTATTTCAGTAATTATTTACTTAAAAATAGGAACAAAACAGTTCAGTTACATACAATCTTTCTCTCCTCTGCCAACCTCAACTTTATACTCTGCTATTGCTTCCTAATATTTTCCCATCCCAAGGGGATTCAAGATTAAAGAACAGCCTATCTTCCAATCTAGAATTCTAAACTTACCTTTTATTTTCTACAGACTGAAACACTTGGATTTCCCAGAGTCATCTTTTAAATGAGTTTAGAGTCTATAGCTCTGGCATGAAAAATATTGTTAAGTGGTTTAACCACATTATAATAGGGGACTTTTCTCCACTGGTTTTAATACCACAAAAATTAACTGCTAAGAAAATCTATTTTGAGGTAATTTATGTGACATCTTAACACTGAAAATAAAATTTGAATTTCTGTCCTCTTGTCTAGAACATCTCTTTTTTAGGCATCTTAACAAAATCAGATGATGGAATCAAACCAGCTTAAAAAAAAAAAAAAAAAATGTAGGCATCTGTACCTAAAAACTTACCTTGATCCTGTCATAGGACCTCTTCCATCCTTGTCATATCCCCCACGCCCTCTACCTCCTCCCTGTGACCCGCCATATCCTCTATTATCTTCTCCATACCTACTCACATCACGACGGTCATCTACAGAAAAGAAAATTAACACAAACATACATGAGTAACTTGAAATTTCTGACAAAGGCTTTCCACAACACAATCCTAAATGGCTCTTTAAATCACCTGTGACCTTTAGAAAATGGTACCTGTGCACAAAACTCAAATGCAAGTCACCGTAACACAATCTGGAATTAAATGTATGAGAATTATACCTGTGTCAAATCCCATTCTACCAAAGTTAGCCAGCAAAACGGTGACATAGTTAACACATTTTGATGTGATGGTAAAACGAAATAGTTTACGTACATTAGGTACAGAACCCTAGTTAATTAAAAGAACACCCTAATCTTAAAAGCTACTTTTTTTCAAGTCAAAAAAATCTGAATGTAAATAAAACACAGATAGGGAATAACCAGATTTTCAAACTGAGAAATAGTAGTGAATATATGCACTGAATAAGGTATTTAGTGAATGAACTTTCTATTTTAATCAGTTGCTAAGTCATTCATTCAACTAGTCAACAAATATTTATTAAGCAGGTATAAAAATGAGTAAGGCAGGACCTTTGCCCTTGAAGCAATTCATTTTTATGGCTGGTCAGATTCTTCAATACCACAGTAAAGATAAAGTGGTATGATGTTAGAGAAGGTTAATATAGGGTCATAATTTTCTCAAATCACATACAGCACCACCACCAAAAAAAGAACTAATAGTGTGAACTTTCCTGTTGTGGTACACTGGTTAAGGTTCCGTGTTTCCACTGAGGGGGGAAAGGTTTCAATCCCTGGTTAGAAACCTAAGATTCCACATGCCTCATGGTGCAGTCAAAAAATACAAAATTTTCAAATTAAAACAAAAAAAAATGGCAGTAGCAGCACTGTCAACTGATCACTTTATTGAGACAACAAAGAAAATTTTTTAATTAGCCACCAAAAAAAAAAAACACCACGTGACCATTTGGAGTCTCCAAGAAGTTCAGAAATATCAATCTAAGAAACTAACTTTGATGGATATGAGAAAGAACATATGTTCAAGGTCACTCCAAATTTTTACAGTTGAAATCTATAATTTGTATTGGGTCTTTCAAAACAAAGTTCAATACACAAACAATTCTCTGAAGGTTAAAAAAAAAATAAGAGTGGCGGATTCATGTTATGTATGGCAAAACCAATACAATATTATAAAGTAATTAGCCTCCAATTAAAATAAATAAATTTATATTAAAAGAAAAGAAAAGAAAATACAACCAAAAAAATAAAAAAGAGGTCAGCATATCTCACCTTGTGTGTGGTGGCTGTAATTTTCCCTTTGTGAATGGTAGGACTGCTGGTTTTGATTATAGGAATCATGCTGCTGATCGTAATTTGACTGCTCATCATAAGAGCCTTGATGTTGATCATAGCCTGACTGCTGGTCATATGAATCTTGTTGACCATAGTCTGACTGGTCATATGAAGGTGCTCTTCCACCTTGGCTAAAACAGAGATCAACAACTTAAGTGACTTTACAGGACTGTTTACTGTAGTTAAACCAACTGAGTGATTGCTATAAGACCTCAACCACATTTACTACTCTTTTCTGGTGAGAATCATCTAGTTTTTGTATCTAGAGAATCTTATCACCAATGGAATGACTTTCAAACAATAATTCTACTATCACTGAAGAGGTGTCGCATTATGAGAAAAATCACACACTTTCGAAAACTATAGAGAAGAAAATCATATTTAATATTTTGGGGACTACTTTCTTATCTTTAGAACCTTATCATTAGTATACTCTTCTAAGCATAGTATACTCTTCTAATCATATCGGAGAAGGCAATGGCACCCCACTCCAGTACTCTTGCCTGGAAAATCCCATGGATGGAGGAGCCTGGTGGGCTGCAGTCCATAGGGTTGCTAAGAGTCAGACACGACGGAGCAACTTCACTTTCTCTTTTCACCTTCATGCATTGGAGAAGGAAATGGCAACCCACTCCAGTGTTCTTGCCTGGAAAATCCCAGGGATGGGAGCACCTGGTGGGCTGCCGTCTATGGTGTCGCACAGAGTCAGACATGACTGAAGCGACTTAGCAGCAGTAGCAGCAGCAGCAGCAAGCATGTCCAATAGTACAAAATATTGCTATTAGAAACTAGCAATTAAATCAAATTTTTAGTCTGCTGAGTAGAAGGAACTTGCTTTGTGATGCCACTTTTTAACTGAAAAGAAGTCTAAGTATCAAAGAAAACTGCTTTATTATCTCTGGCAATTAAAAAAAAGATTCTAAGCAGGTTCTGAGCAATATGGTTATTAATTACCTGCTCTCAGGATGGGAGTGTTCATTGGATTTGAGTTCTAATGTTTTGAGTTACTTTAAAAAAAAAGGGGAGGGGGGGGAGTGGGAACAAAAATGGCCTCCTATCTTAACAGTCACATCTTATTCTGCATCAAGTGATCAAAACACCTAATAAAGATCAGTATGTTCCCCAACTCCCTATCCAAAGCACATGACAACAATGGTCAAGAATCCTAGAATGTCCTTGAGAATGATTTAAACCAAATCTAACATTTCTCTTTGGTCCACACTTAGATGTCTCATTTCCAAAAATGTATCCTTATAAAAAGATTCTCCTTAAATTTAAAACTAACCAATAGGACCTGAAGAACCTGCTAACGTAACATGCTTTTGGGAATAGTATTCCCTATGCCTGTATTCCATTTCTACTTTTCAAAGCACTCTCCTATCTATTAAGACTGATAAATGTGATCTCATAAATCTTTTCCTAATTTCTTCCCCAATGCTTTTATTTAACTGAATTTCACTTATAATAATTTCTTTTGAATAATTTCTTTCCTGCAGAGATAAAAAAATACTAGTGACCTCAATTTCTATCTCACTTTTTAGCTGTGTAACCTGGAAGGCTATATAATCTTAACAACTTCTCTTCACTTTTGATAATTACTGGTACTATCTCATAGTGCATTCCCAATTACATTAGGGAATGCAAAAGCATTTCACAAACTGTAAAGCACAGTAAAAAAAAGTTGCTATTATTAAAATTAATAACAAGGACAGGCCCCTCAAATCCAAAAATTACTAAAAAAAAAAAAAAAAAGACCTGTAAAATTGCTAATATTCACCTACCTATATTAACAATTAAAACATTTTTTAACGTATCTGAAATATGTGGATAGTTTTTGGCACTTTTTCTTTAATATTTTTGTCCCTGAAAAGGTAAGACATTAAAATGGTTAAAAAATAAAATTGAAATAAAAAGTAAACATTGGTAAGTAAACACAGGCAGCTTTTTTATTTCATCTCAGGCATAAAGCAGAGGTCCAAATTTTACTTTTTAACATTTAAATCACGTGCATTCATTTAGAGCTGAACTAATTTTATAAGTAACACATGAAAAGAACAAAATATCAACTGACAATTTCCACATTCTTTATAACACAAAACTATGAAATTCATACTTCATCTACACTTTTCTGAAAAAAATGTTTAAAGCAAGGACTTTTTGGTGAAAACTGTTTAACACCCAAAGTGTTCTTTTCACTTCCCAACACCACCTCAGCATTCTACTGTTTCCTTACCCTCCTGATGATTCCACATTTTGCTGTCCCTGGTTATTGTAAGACTGCTGGCTGTATGAGCTCTGCTTTTGATTCTCATAACCACTGTAGGACTGTGAATAACCTAAAGATTGAATGGATACACATTTAGGAAAGGTTCTGATTTTTTAACTTCTAAAACAGTAAATTTAACAAATCAGTCCAACCTGATTGGCTTTGTCCATAACTGGAGTAGCCGCTATAGTTCTGTCCATATGAAGACTCAGTAGTTTGTCCATAGCCAGAATAGCTCTGAAATTTAGATAAATACAAGTTTCATTGCATATTTAAGATTAAAACTATTTATAAAGAACTCAATTTATATTTAACCTACTTGTGGTGCTTGTCCATAACCTTGGCTGCTTTGATTTCCATAGGTAGAATAACTGTAAAAGAAAGACGTACTACTTGAAAGATACGTGCTAGAATTTAAAAGCTTAAAGAACTCTATCCTTGTTTTCAACTTTCAACTCAAATACAAGCTTTTTTCCTGAAAAATGGTCAATCTGCCTACCTCTTAGGGTCTAAATTGAAAGGTGGTAACCAAAGACTGTCAAAAGCATAAATGAAGTCGTTCCGAGACCTCTTGAATGTCAATCACCAGAAGTTTTGCTTTGACAATCTCCCACAAAAAAAACTTCACCACACCTAAGACCCAACGCTGCCCAAGATAAAAATAAATAAAAATACACTTATTGTGCAAAAAAAAAAAAAAAAACTTTACCACCAGAGCTAAAAAATCCCAAGAGAATTATGCTTGGGTAGGTGGGAGGCTGGGGATAGAGAGGAATGACTACATGGTAGCAAGACCCATAAATATGTACAGTGAAAAAAAAAAACAAACTCTAAGTTAGAGCTTCAATCAATTTAACTGTGCTCTGACAGATTAATTTCTTCCTACCATTTACCTTAACTTGCCTCTAAGATCCTAGAAGAGCCACAGTGTGGCACTAAATGTCCAGTTTTTAGTGCCTCAGTAATAAAAGTATGTACATCTTCAGACCACTATCACAGAGTAAAAGTGTATTGTACCCTCAGTGGTACATCACAGCCTGGCATAGTTTTTGACTGAATGAAAACATGTAGCTTCCTCAGATCTGAACTTTAATGTTATTGTATATAAGCTTTAACAAGTCAGAAATAAACTTTCTGAATATATGCCAAAGGAAAATAAAAACACCTGCCAAATAAATTATTAGTTTAGAGCTATCAAGTACTAAAAGAATTTAACTTTATAAAATATATTTCATTGAATAAACATTTGCCAGTTGCCTACTACAAGGGTCTATCCTATGAGAATAAAAAAGTCAAATCAGTTTTGTTTTCATTAAGCTTAAAACTTGATGACAGATGATATCTGAGAAGCTCTCCTGAAAATCTCACACTGACCTGCAAAACATTTATAGTATGAGCTGAAGGCTGTATTTCTAGTAAGCAAGAGAATCCTACTACATGTGAATGTATTCACATAAAAACAGACTTTTTATTGTGAGCATGGCAAGGAGCCTTTTAAAAATACCAAACACTTCTATCATAGCACTTCAAGAAAATCCACTCCAGAAACATGTTAGCATAATGTATACATCCAAAAAATGTTTTTTCTAAGAAGCTGTTATAGTTCAACTGCTTAAATCCTTTTAATAATGATTTCTGCTGAAAACTTTCTTAAAGAAAACAATCTTTACAATACCTGTGAGATTTGTTTTAATCTCTAGGGGGCATCTATATTTACTGATTCAAACAGCCTTTTAAAAAAAGAAAAATATTTTATAGCACCTAGGTACCTAGGCCAACTCTTTCCCCTTAACAAGCTAATATTTAACTCTTTAAGACGTCAAGATACCAAATCTCAAGAGGGACACCTGACTAAATATATCTTTTTTTCTCAGTTCTACTCATTCATGGTATTATTGAAACGTGCATATACTTTACCTTTGCTGTTCACCCCCAGACTGACCGTAACTTCCAGAATCTAAAACACATAAAAAGAATGTTTAATCTTATTTAAAAGTAGGCTTCCTGCAAACGCTGACTTTAGCTCTTACAGATGAAATGTGATAAGAAAATATTATAAAAAGTAACTACAGAAAGGAAAACTAGAAGTTAAAAATATAGTGCAAGGAAAAATCTGTGTCAACAGTACTGGCTATTTACAGTAATATCTCTGAAAACAACCACTCTACAAATATGTCCTGATGTCACAAAAACCAAGTAAATAAATGAGAAACAATCAGTGAAAAATCCATCCTTTTAACAAAAACTCAAAAGCTCAAACTATACTATCTTTATATACAAAAAGACATCTGTTAAAACTAATCAGGATTAAAAAGAAAAGAAAATACACACTCTAAGAATATACACCATTCCCTTGGCTTGGACTGAACTGCTCTGGCTGTCAGTAGAAACAATAAGATCTCTGAAGACTTGGTAAAAAGCTAAGTCAGCTGTTTAACTCCAACTTCATCAAAGTTTTCAGGGACTTGGCCAATTAGTATATATCCACTGGGATTCTCCTCAGATTCAAATGAATGACCTAACTTTATTAGTGATGAGTAAGAGAAGAATTGGGGCTTCCCATGTGGCACAGTGGTCAAGAATCCACCTGCCAATGCAAGAGTTGCGGGTTAGACCCCTGGGTGGGGAAGATCCCTTGGAGAATGCAATGGCAACCCACTCTAGTACTCTTCCCTGGGAAATCAAATGGACAGAGAAGCCCGGTGGGCTACAGTCCACAGCATCATCACAGGAGTCGGACATGACTTAGCTACTAGAAAAGAGAAGACCTGGGCTTCCCTGGTGGCTAACCGAGGTGGAAAAAAATTGCACATCACTGCCCATAATACTCAGGTGGTGCTAGTGGTAAAGAACCTGCCTGCCAACGCAAGAGATGTTAAGAGACATGGGTTTGATCCCTAGCTCGGGAAAATCCCCTGGAGGAGGCATGGCAACCCACTCCAGTATTCTTGCCTGGAGAATTCAATGGACAGAGGAGCCGGGTGGGCTGCAGTCTACAGGGCTGTAAAGAGTTGAACATGACTGAAGTGACTTAGCATGCACAAGCCTGTAATAATAAAATGACTAGATGTGTAGCTAACAATCAAATAAGAAATATATGAAAAGAATATAGAATCTACCTGGATCATAAAAAGATTAGATGCATCTCAAAGACTAGATGTATCTAAAATACTAGATGCTTCTATCAAATGGCAAAGGAAATTAGTTTCAACCAATTCAGAAACTAAAAAGGATTACAGTGGAAGGACGGAGTGTACGAGTGAAACAAATATACAAACACTGGGGATATAAAGCTTTAGATTAAATTATATCCCAAGGCACTGATGTGGGTTCTCCCAGCAACAAAGTAGAGCCCAAGATCTTATTATACTTTGGCTCAGGCAAGAATTATAGAAGTACACAGCACACATGGTATACAACCCTAATCTATTAAGTATTAGAGCTTGTAACCCAGTCACTTCTGCTCTCTGAAAGTTTAACTATGACTTCTTTAGCTGGCTGACTTTAAAACTCTAGAACACAGAAATAAGCATATTGACCAACAAGTCTATCCCTTAGTATACTTGACTGAGAAAGTATAGATGATTTACATTCAGAGAAAATCAATTTATAAACTGTATGATAAAAAATAAATTCTAAGGCATTTCTAACAACTGCTCATTATTAAGTACTTGGCACTTGAGCCTTATATCTGGGCCCATGAATTATTCAGAAGTGCTTTTACTTCTAAGTGTACAGGGTTTTGTTACTCTTTGTGGTTCTAATTATATTCCATTGCAGCCAGAAAAAGGTATTTTCTCTATTCTGGGTATTTGTCAGGATTTTGCTTTTCCCCTTGGTAAATACTTTCACTTTCATAAATGCCCCCTATGTGCTTGAAAAGAACTGCATTTTCTAAATGTTCAAAGAATTCTGTAAGATGCTTGTTAATTCTATCATTCCTATTCCTACTGTTTCATCTACCTGATCTATTAATTACTCAGAGAAGTATGTTTAAACTTAAAATTCCCTGTCTCACTCTGTATTTGTCAACTTCTTCTCTTTTTTTTTGCTTCTACATTTTGAGGCTATACTGTCAGGCACAGAAAGGTACATATTTACACTTTCCTGGTGAATTTCCTTTTAACATTACATGAAGACTATCACTAATAATGTCCAAACTTTCTTTTGACTGGTAACTAAGCAATCTTCCTTTTGGTTGATGTTTGCCTGATTAGTCTTTCCTATCTCTATATTTCTTAACAGTTCTTATTCTGACGCTTTAGTGATCTTCCCTGGTGGCTCAGATGGTAAAGAATCTGCCTACAATGCAGAAGCTCATGGTTCGATCCCTGGGTTGGAAAGATCCCCTGGAGAAGGGAATGCTTACCCACTCCAGTATTCTTGCCTGCATAACCCCCTGGACAGAGGAGCCTGGCCAGCTAGTCCACAGGGTCGAGTCAGACATCACTGAGTGACTAACATTTTCACTTTTTGTATCATTTTTGAAAGCATAAATCTATATCAATTTTTCCCAATGTGGAAAATCTCTCAATTGATGTTTTCATATTTTCACTACTGTTACTATTTATTTATTACTACTAGCCTATACTGGACTCTCTACTTACCAGGGTCTTTTTTTCCCCAACTCCTCAACTTCCTTCTACTGGATTTTCCTCTCTTTCCCCCTCTACTGCTTTAGATGCTCAAATTCTGTTCTTGTAATAAGTTACAGCAGCAATAAGTTACCATTCATTAAAGATTATGTTCAATTTTAACATCCATTTTTGGCAAAGTTCAAAATGATCTTCAACCTCCACTAGAATATAAGAATTTTAATGTTAAAATGCCAATTACAGCCTTCATCTATTATTTTGCTTCCACATTTTTTCCCGTATCATTTGCTTCCACTGTAAAAACTCTATAAATGTAATCATTTTAATCTTCAAGATTCCATACAGTCAATACTTTTTATCTACTGCATTTATTTCCTCTATATTTTTTGCATCCTACCCCTCCCTTCTGGATTTCTTTTTATGCATTCCTTCAGTAAAGGCCTGAAAGTGGTACTGTCTTTTATTTGGATAAAAAATTCAAGGTCATACATTATTTTTCCTCTAAACTTCAAAGATCACTTCATTATTTAGCGGCTTCTTAAAACTTTTAAGAAATCTACCAATCTTACCATTTCCCTATTTCTTCCGATAGGTCTGTTACTGATATTTCATAAATCCGTAGTCTCACATTTATGTATCTGGGTATGAACTGACTTTTATGTCTCATGTTTGAGACTACTGCTTCTTGATCCATCAATTTTGGAAAATGCTCAACTATCAATTACCATTTTCTCCTTCTCAAACTCAGATGTATGTCAGAGCTTCCCAATCTACTTTCCATGTTTTTTTTTTAAACTTTCTGACTGCACTCCAGACCATGTGGGATCTTACCCGACAAGGGATCAAACCCACACCCTCTGCATTGGAAGCACCAAGTCTTAACCACGGGACCACCAGGGACAGTCCCTCCCATGTTTCTTAATCTCTCACTCTTCGTTTTAACCTTCTGAACTGAATCCTGGGTAATTATTAAACCCCATCTATTTTCTACCTCCCTAGTTATTTCTTCTGGCTAGGTCTATCTGCGATTCAACTTAGCCACTTTCTCCACCTCTAGAAGTTACACTTGGTTCTTTTTCAAATCTATGTTATCTTTTTCTCAAGTCTTGGTCTTAGGGCTGATTCTTTTTAAGTTTTTAATAATTTTAAACCTATAATACGCTTGCCCAAACCATCTAATTTGGGGTTCAAATGCCATTTGTCACTCTCATTTTGGTGAGCTGTTTCCCAGAATTCTGCAATGTATTACTGTGAACTGCAAGGTTTTCCCATAAAATTCCTAGTGACCCACACTCTGAAATTTCCTCAGAAAAGGTTTTCATTTGTTTCTACTAAGAACCCCAAGGTTATTATTGCCAGTCTAGAACCAACTTTTACATTAAATTTCTTGGCTTGAGATTTCCTGGACCTCATAACTAGTCTAAATATACGCTGAACTATAAAGGCCAGGTCCCAGGTTACAAATTCTTGGAAAAAGACTCAAGGCCCAGGTTTGTTATCTCCTATGCTGATACAAAGGTTTTTTCCTAGTTCATTCTTTCACTGAAGATACAGTATTTTAAACATCCAGGTTTTATGCAAGTCTCAGTTCCCACTACAAGGCTCTAAAGGTCTCAATATTTCATCTCCTGTGCTTAGTTACTTGAGCAATAAACTCCAACTCTCTGAATACTGTGACCTACACCCCCCTCTTCCGGGAACAGCAAGTTAGCTCTATGCCTACCATGCTGGCTTCTACTTCACTTCTGGCAGCAGAAGCCCACCCTTTGTTTTATGTTAAGTTCCCGCATTTTTAGTTATTTGTAGACAGAATATTTGCAAGTTATCTTAGTCTGCCATACTGCCAAAAAGTATCTTGACTTTGTAGCTTTTATATGTATAAGTGATATCAGATTTGACTTGTAACTTCAAAGGTGTCAACTAATATTTATCTGAGAGTCTGACTCACAATATTTACAATTCTGACTTAATTGTTGATTACGTACACACTTTATTTTACTAGATTTATAAATCTGTCTTGTCAGGCACCTAGAGTGGTTGAGTCAATTTACTAAATTTTTAAGTACAGTTTGGAATGTTTAACGGATTTACATAAACTGAATGTTATTAGTTGTTTAGGAGGGAGTCTGCTGTTAAATTTATTAACTTAAACATTCAAGAATAAGTGAAAAACATCATTCCTTTTTTATACCAAGTCAAAAGTATTATTTTAATACCCAAATTACAAAATGTACAAATATTATCTAACACTAAGTAGAACTTAATTCTAAATTTAGTTGACTTAATGTAGAAACAAGCAAATTATTAAATAGTTCTTTTTGACATGAAAGTCAATTTCAATATTAAAAACACTCAAATTACAAAACAACAAGGATGTGTACTGTCTTGGTGATTTTGAAGATCAGTATTAATGTATTAACCAGCTCACACACTATTATGACATACTGAAAATCATGGATTTTGCAAACAGTATACCTCTAAAATTTAATTTTCCATAAAAGCTATCCAGTCCTACAAAAATAAGCCACTGTTTTAAACCAATAATCACATTAAAAATAAGACAGGTCAGTAGTTCCTAATGAGAACTATATGCACTGAAATGGTAAATTTCTCCATGAAGGTAGGAGAATCATTTTTAAATCATAGAGAGGTTTCACACCCTCCTTAGAGTGTGTTTACATGTACTTCTGTGGAACTTTACCGAACTTCATTCCAAATTATGCACCTAATTAAATGTATCCCAACATCTACTTGGGGGTAAGAAATTACTTCTCACTTGAGCAAGAATTAAAGAGGTTAATTCTGTGCAATTAATACCCTCTTACAACAGGTAAATGCCTCTTTCCCCAAAAGATCTGACTTAACATCCATGTTAATCTAAGGAATGTTCTTCATTCCCAGGTCCAACCATTCTTGCTAACATGGTCTCCTTTTAGCCCGCTGCTTTCTTTTTGT
Organism: Bison bison bison; assembly: GCF_000754665.1. Lineage (NCBI taxonomy): Eukaryota > Metazoa > Chordata > Mammalia > Artiodactyla > Bovidae > Bison > Bison bison. The sequence continues at coordinate 9,511,889 of NW_011495033.1, read as the reverse complement.
CACACATTTCCACCCTTCTGCAAAACTGGATTACTTGGAGAAAAGGGATTGGTTTTTTTTTTTTTTACTATCAACAGGTTCTCCCTTGGGAAAAAAAAATGTAAAACACTCTGCCAGCAGTCATTTTCATCCCAATCACATGGCTTTCGGGTACGTGTTCTGCTTTTCCACCTCAATAGTAGTATCTAACTCTTGTGACGGTTTCTAGTTAAGTGGAAAGCTGAGTCTGTCTTTCTGTCTTTGCAGCCTGTGATGTACCCAACGACAGAGGACCCTGTGCGGCACCTAAGAGTGCTAAATCAAGGGCAGATCTGGGTTGGAGGGAGAATAGATATATGTGTATCTATGGCTGAGTCCCTTTGCTGTTCACCTGAAACTACCACAACATTGCTAATCGGCTATACGCCAATACAAAATAAAAAGTTTAAAGTCTGAATTAAAAAAAAAAAAAAGAGCAGATCCACCTCCCAGACTATATATTCTGCTTTAGCAGGATCTAAATGGGCTGTCCTGATGAGACCAAGGCCTGTCTCCTCCACACAACGAGTCGGGGGGCTGGGGCGGGGAGGCGGGGGGTCCCTGTATAATTTTAAGTGTATCATTTATCATTTGGTGGAAGACTGAGTTTCCTTTCGTTTGTCTGCTTCAACGTAAATGCAACAAGCATCTACACGAGCCCATTAATAATAGACAAAGCTCACTTTCAAGCTCGTGAGGAGACAACTTTAGAGGGTCTGAAAAGATGACAGAGGAGGGTGAACTGGAAGCTGAATTAGATGCAAACACCCCCAACTCGAATCCGGGAGGCTACTACATGAATGACGACATGTAGGATTTCGTGTCAGGCAACATCCTTTTAAAAAGGGCTCCCAGAGCATCAAGGCTCGCACCTGATGAATGGGTGAGTCAGGAAGGCCCAGCTCCACTTCACGGATGGGGAAACTGAGGGACGAGACGGCGAGACGACTGGCCTGAGGCCTCGCTGAAAGATCTGAGGCGAAGCGGAGAACCACAAGCACCGATTCTCTCCGGCTGATGCTCTAATCACGGGCTCCCCCCGCCCCTACGATGGCGTAGCGGCCTCCGCCCCCACCCAGATTCACACACCCTCCCCCGGGAGCCGCACGTCGCCTCAGGTTCCAAGGGCTGGGTCAAGAGACTGGGGGCTCGAGACGCTCCCGCCGAGACTTGCAGACGGAGAGCGTTGGGAGCGTGCGTCCCTTCAGTCCAACATGGCGGCG
>NW_011495033.1:9509751-9510548 GCF_000754665.1 Bison bison bison | reverse complement strand
CCCTCAGGGCCGGAGGCTTCCCTCGGGGCCCTCCGGTGGGCGGGAAGACGGCCCAACCCCGCCGGGCCCCTTCTCGCCGCTGCCGCTGCTCGCTGAAGAAGTCACCTACCCGACATGACTAACGGCCGCGGCGCGAAGCCCCCACAGCCCGCAGAGAACAAGGTATACGAGCGCCAGGCGGCACGGCGGCCGGAGCTGTACTGAGGGCGGCGCGGCGCGCTGGGCTCGACTGCGGGGCCTCGGCAGCCAATCAGAGGACAGTGGGCGGTACGACAGCGCCGCGACTCGAGGGGTGACTCCGTGCTAGGACCGCCCTCCGAACTCGGAGGACTTCAGAATCCCTTCTCGTTCCCCCCTCCGTGGACGGTACCATTATTGAGAGGGAATTGAGGAGAGGAAGTATCAACGCCGCGATCGGGATGGGGGCGGAAGCTGAGCCTACCCGGTCCGTCCTGATTATAGTCCTGTTTCTCACTTGATCTGATAGAATTCGAGGTTAGGAAGTGAAAGAGAAGAGGCCTTATAAACATAGGTTATATGGTTAGAAAAGGCCTTTCGTTCTATCAGATTTCTAATGGTATGCCCTAGTTCAGTAGATTTGGGCTGCGCACTGCTTGAACCACCTGGGGGCGTTGGAAGTTGCTCCCAGACGGAAAGTCCTGACGGACCAAGTCGCTTCCCCGTTAACTACCTTGTCGAGGAACAGACTACGAGGTGATACTGGAACAAACGTCTGCCTTAAAATAACACACAAGGGACTTTTCTGGCGGTCCAGTGGTTAGGACTCCGCGCTTCCA
>NW_011495033.1:9504919-9509651 GCF_000754665.1 Bison bison bison | reverse complement strand
GGGGGGGGGCGGGGCGCGGAATTCACACACAAACTGAACCCTGAGGATGTGTCAGGGTGAGGAATCGAGCTTTAGTTTTCAATTCTAAGATAATAGCTAATTCTAATTGTCAGGCACCTTCCATCATCTCATTTAATTCTCACAATTGACTAATGAAATACTGTGCCCACCTTACAGACAAGAAGGCAAAATTCGCTTGCCCTGAGTCGCACAACTGATAAATGGCCAATGTGGAATTGGGATCCCGGTTACCAGACACCACTGCCCGTGGGTCTGACCATTCTGTTATACAGGATAGAGAGGGCTCGCGGGGGCTCGAGCTCTCCAGAGTGAAATGAGGCTGTGAAAGCTCAGAGAGCACACAAGGACACCTTCTCCAAAGGCGACGTGACATCTGAGCCAAACTATAGATGATGACTAGAAGCCAATCACTTCTCTAGAAGGGAAAAGTGCTTTTCACTAGCTATTAAGCAAATGATTCAGTATGTTTGAAGATTACCGGCAAGGGGAGTGTGGTAGGAGATGAAGCCAGAAGAGTAGAGGGGTAAAGAGCTGAGATCTTGTAAAGTTCATTAAAGTTTGCGCTTTATCTTGAAGGTAGTGGGTACCTCCTGCCAGATGATTTTAAAGGAAGATCAGATTTGCATTTTCAGGCTGCAATAGGAAGAATGTATGGAGATGCTGCTGCTGCTGCTAAGTCGCTTCAGTCGTGTCCGACTCTGTGCGACCCCATAGACAGCAGCCCACCAGGCTCCCCCGTCCCTAGGATTCTCCAGGCAAGAACACTGGAGTGGGTTCCTTCTCCAATGCATGAAAGTGAAAAGTGAGAGTGAAGTCACTCAGTCGTGTCCAACTCTTAGCGACCCCATGGACTGCAGCCTACCAGGCTCCTCCATCCATGGGATTTTCCAGGCAAGAGTACTGGAATAGGGTGCCATTGCCTTCTCCGGTATGGAGATGAGAGGTGCCTAAAAGCAAAGAAACCAATTGGGTGACCAATGGAATAGTTCTGGTGAGGGATCATAGTGGCCTGGACTTAGGTTTTAACTATGGGGATGGAGGTGAGTGAAAAGATCCCTGACATACATAGGTAGTTGAACGGGCAAGATTTGGTGACCAGTTTGAGTGGGGAAAAAAGCGAGAAGTCCTGGGTAAATTCCACACTTAACAGGTGGATAGGTAGTCATTCACTGTGATAGGAAACAGAAGGAGGAGCACGTTGGTCTGGAGGTGGAGTGATATGTTCAGAATTACTCCCTTCAGGGCTCTCTTGCCTTCTGAGATGGCCCACAGTCTGTTTGTGGAATGTGTTTCTTTCTAAATAAATCCACTTCTTTATACAAATATCACTTTGTATCCAAATTATTTCCCAACGAAGCAAGAACCTCAGATTCATCAGGAAACATATGGACAAAACCAGGCAGGAGAATTCAGGGCTAATTTTCAAGTTCAAGTTCCTCATGCTTATCACCTTGGCCTGTGCTGCCATGACTTCATCTTCATCATTAGATGACTGAAGGTCATTGGAAGTGGGGCAATGTCACAGTGCATGTGAATAGTGCCTTTTTCACTGGCATCTATGGCATATGGAACTTGTATGTCTTTGCTCTGATGTTATTGTATGTGCCATTCCATAAGAACTATGGGAAGACCAGTCCAATGATTCAAGCACTCTTAGGCACTAAAGGGTCATCTTGATTGGGATCACACAAGAGAACAGATGGACAAAAGTACTTGTGAAATAGTTAGTGTTAGAGACCACTGTGACCATAGACTCTCAAGAAAAATGCTCCCATTACTGTTAATATTTGGATGATAAATTCTTGTTGTAAAGGGGGAAAAAAAAGAATTATTGCCTTCAGGTAAGAAAAGGAGGCAAGACGTCATCTTTATTCATTATACTAGCAGTAAATGTGAGCTCAGCTCTGGATGTGGAGGGCCACAGAGCTCTATGCTGCTGCTGCTGCTGCTCCCCGATCCCTGGGATTCTCCAGGCAAAAACACTGGAGTGGGTTGCCATTTCCTTCTCCAATGCATGAAAGTGAAAAGTGAAAATGAAGTTGCTCAGTCGTGCCTGACTCTTAGCAACCCCATGGACTGCAGCCCACCAGGCTCCTGTGTCCATGGGATTTTCCAGGCAAGAGTAGTGGAGTGGGGTGCCATTAGACAGGTCCAAATAAGCAAGGTTAAAGGAAAAAAAATTCTTGTCTTTGAAAGACTTTTTCTTAATGTGGACCATTTTCAAAGTATTGAATTGTTACAACATTGTCTCTATTTTATGTTTTGGTCTTTTAGCCATGAGGTATGTGGGATCTTAGCTCCCCAACCAGGGATCGAACCTGCACCCCTTACAACAGAAGGCAAAGTCTTAACCACTGGACCACCATGGAAGTCCCAGGAGTAAAAATTCTTTCATGACTAAAAATGATGTAGCCATTCAGTTTATAGATCGAGGAAGATAACCCGGAGGAGAAGTCAGGGAGGAGAGAATTGGGTTATTGCTGGTGGGGAAAGCAGAGGACAGGACTTCTAGGTTTTTCTTCCTCTTTTCAAATTTTTTTAGAATTGAAGTATTTTAAGATATGGATAGGGCTTCCCTGATGGCTCAGTGATAAAGAATCCAGCTGCCAGTGCTGGAGCCACGGGTTCAACCCCTGGTCCAGGAAGATCCCACATGTTGAGGAGCAACAAAGCCTGTGAGCCACAACTACTGAGCCTGTGCTCTAGAGCTGGGGAGCCACTTCTACTGAGCCCACGTGCCACAGCTACTGAAGCCCGAGTGCCCTAGAGCCTGTGCTCTGAAACAAGAGAAGCCACCGCAACATGAAACCCACACACCTCAACCAGAGAGTAGCCCCTGTGGGCCTCAACTAGAGAAAAGTTTGCAAGCAACAAAGACCCAGCACAGCCAAAAATTAATGAATTAAAATTATTTTTTAAGTCTAATTTAAGAAAAGAGAGATGGATATGCAAAAACTTGCTCATCATGGACCCCTTCATTTGTACCATGATCCATGCATGATTGCATTCATGCATTCTTCTCTCAGCTGCCATCTCCTGAGGTCTACTAGGTGTCAGGCCCTAGAAGGCCTAGAGATAGAGAAACAGGAAGCAGGGCAACTCCTGTCCTCCAGGAACTGCTTTCTCAGAAGAGGAACAGCAAAACCTGTGATTCCGATCAACTACTGAACGTCCTAGAATCGGAGGGTGCAGAGGGTGTTCTGAACACAGAGGAAGAGCACCTAGCCCACGTGAAGGGTGGAGGGGTGATGAAAGAAGGCTTCCTGCAAGAGATGCGTTCTAAACTGAGCTTTGAAGAGAAAACAGGAATTAACTGGGGGCTGTATATCAGGAACTGGCAGAAAGGACTATTATTTGCAAACACCAGGGAAGAGCAAAGTTCTGGGAATTCTAAGTGATTCAGTCTGGCTGGTCTGCAGAGTTGCAGGGGTGGGGAATGGTGATAAGTGAAAGAAGTAGGCAGAAGTTACATTCTGAAGATTCTGTGTGCCTTGTGGAGGAGTTTGGATGTTAAATTTAAAACAATGGGGAATTTCTGAGAAATCTAATCAAAGGAGTGACATTTAATTTTGTATATATATCCATTATCTCGTTTAATCTGGACAGCCCTGTGAAATAGACATGTTGTTACGCACATTTTGTAGACTGAACACTGAAGCTTGGGAAAGTGAAATTCATTACCATGTTCACACAGTCAATGAAGAACAGAAGCAGAACTCACGACCAGGCCTTTGGGCCAAACTCTTCTTACAGTGTCTGTGGTCAGAGAACTCTGTGAAACAGAACTCCTCCCAGCTCCACATTGTTCTGGGGCTTCTTTCCAGGGGTTCTTCTCTAATGCCAACATACTCAAGATTGACTCCTGTACCCTACTGCCTTCCAGGCTTTTGCCTGAGGATGATTATCTGCAACAAACTTTAATCCTCACTCTGTGTATCTCCCGGCAGATTCTTCGTATATTTAGGGGGCTTCTCAGGTGGCACGAGTGGTAAAGAACCTGCCTGTCAATGCAGAAGATATAAGAGATGTTGCTTCAACTCCTGGGTCTAGAAGATCCCCTGGAGGAAGGCATGGCACCCACTTCAGACACACGACTGAAGCAACTAGCACGCACACTGTACTTAGGGAAGACAGCAGGTGCTTTTCACACATCAGCATTTAGCAGAATGTATCTGGGAAGGTCTTAGTACTGGGTCTGTTTCTGCCTGATCCATTCCTCGGGTCCTCATTTGGGAAGTTGAATACTGCAGGCTGGTTTCAATTTCAGAGTTTCCTTTAGGTAGTAGCTTCCAGTTAGAATGGTTAGTGACCATCTAGGTGGGAAATTAGGTAGTAGAAAAAAGGGAGGATAGAACTTCCCTGGTAGTCCAGTGGCTAAGACTCCTTTCTGAGGGCTCTTTCTCCTCCCTCATCCCCTCCATTCTCTGCCTGCCACAGCGGGTGTCTCTCCAGAGACCCAGTTTCCCTCGATGACCCTGGCTCCTGGGCTCCTTCCCTTCATCCCTCCAGCATATGGCTGGTAGAGTCTTCTTGCTATTGGTCATTTCTAAGTTGCCTCCACCCAGTCTGACTTCCTAACCCTTCCAGCACTGGAATAGAATGGCACCCCACTCCAGTACTTTTGCCTAGAAAATCCCACGGATGGAGGAGTCTGGTAGGCTGCAGTCCATGGGGTTGCTAAGAGTCGGACATGACTGAGCAACTTCACTTT
>NW_011495033.1:9504283-9504819 GCF_000754665.1 Bison bison bison | reverse complement strand
GAATCCCAGGGACGGGGGAGCCTGGTGGGCTGCCGTCTATGGGGTCGCACAGAGTCAGACACGACTGAAGCGACTTAGCAGCAGTAGCAGCAGCAGGACCCTGCAAGGACTGTGATTTTACTCAAGATGAGAAGGGAAGCCAGTAGAGGGAGCCATTTAGCAGAGTGTTAACAGGATCTGACCTGTTTTACCAGTATTACTCCGGCTCCTATCTGGAGAACAGACTAGTGGGCAAGAGAGGAAGCAGGGAGAGGTTATTACTCCCACCAGAGTAAAAACCAGATGACAGGGATCCTTTGCCACTTTTGAAATCCTGTGGAACTCAACTGTACCACAGTTCAAGGCTTGCCTACCTGCTTAGAGGCCAACTTGTTCGTCCTTAGGTTGCATTGTTCATCTCTGAACACCCCCGGCGCCTCGTACAACACCTGAAACAGTAAACACCCAAAAAAAAATGTGTGTGTGTGTGTGAGAAAGAGAGAGAGAGAGAGTGAGAGAGGGAGAACTTGTATTGAATGAATAAATAAAAGGCAAAA
>NW_011495033.1:9498668-9504183 GCF_000754665.1 Bison bison bison | reverse complement strand
AAGAAATAAAAAAAAGGCAAAAAAAAAAAAAAAGTGGCATGGTTTGTCTACAAACTCCCGAATCTCAAAAACCATATCTACCTACAATTAAAATAAATTTATATTTTAAAAAAACACATGGCATAAAATGAACCATGTTAAAAAAAAAACAAACACATCTAGGACTTTCCTACTTCCCCACGGAGCACAGAGTAAGTGCTCAGTGAGTATTCGTTGAACACTCGAGGCCTGCTCTGTGCCAGGTGTTATCATCACCCACCGCCCACCCCTCGGAGGGGTCCCTGGAGCCCCACACCTCCAACCTTCCTCGAGAGCAAAACTCCCTCCCACAAAGATTAGGCTGACACTCCAGAGCAGAGCCTGGAGGTGGGTGTGTTTCTTGTGAGTGACTGGCTACCCTGTCCTCTGGACAGAGGCAGGCCCTTCCTGTTTGGGGTGGAAAGGAACCAGACACTTTCCTGTTAGCAGGTCTTTTAAGCAAAGCCACAGATGCCAAACAGGTCCTGACCCGGCCTTTCAGGCCAGATGCCTCGAGGTTAGACGGCCTTTATGTGGAAGGGAAGTGGGGCACATGGCCAGATTGGCCAGGCTTTTATTGTGTTCCTGGCAAGTCCCCTGGGCCCTGCTGTGAGTAAAAAACAAACCAGAAGAGTAAACCATGATGACGGTTAGAGCTGACGGTACGACTCTGAGCCAGAAAGCATTTGGGAGGGAATGTTCACGTGATTGTCCTGCAGCAGGACGGGCTTGTGTATACCTAGTGGCTATGACAGCATCTGAGTGTGAAACCCGTGTGAAGAACACATGCATGTCCACTTATGTCCGTACAGCCAACCCCCACCACTTGATAAAATCGAACAGCTATTAATTGTCTAGTTGGGCTTCCCTGGTGGTTCAGACAATAAAGAATCCTCCTGCAACACAGGAGACCTGGGTTGGATCCCTGGGTTGGGAAGATCCTCTGGAGGAGGGCATGGCAACTCACTCCAGTATTCTTGCCTGAAGAATCCCCATGGACAGAGGAGCCTGGCAGGCTACAGTCCATGGGGTTGCAAAGAGTCAGACATGACTGAGCAACTAAGCACAGGACAGCACAGAAAAGGCAGGAATTATTATTGACACCCCCCACCCCCGCCTTTTTTTAAATTTTGGCTTTACCGGGTCTTCTTTGCAACACACTAGCTTTCTAGTTGTGATTGCAGCACACAGGCTTAGTAGCCCAGCAACATGTGGGATCTTAGTTCCCCACCCGACCAGAAATCAAACTTGTGTGCCCTGCATTGGAAGGTGGATTCTTAACCACTGGACCACCAGGGAAGTCCCCTATTGTCCCATTTTTAAATGGCAGACACTCAGAGATTGGTTAATTTGCAAAGGTCAACAGAGTGTGAAAAAAGGCAAGATAGATTCAAACCCAGGTCTGTGTTGCACAAAATTTCTTGCTTCTTCTAGTCCCTTAGGAGCATGGCATGTGTGCGTATGTACAGGGAATTAGAAAGGCAGGTATGCTCTTGAATGTGACCCAGGCTGATGAGACCACATCCATCTGTGTTGTAAAGAGGAAATTTCTCTTCCAGAGAAAGAACGGGTTGCTAGAAAGTCAGGGCTTCTAAAATTGACTCTCAGCTTAAAATGCACAGAGGTCAATAAAGAGTCTAAATTATCACAGTTAAAGTCCTCACAACTCTGGGAAATGCGTCTTCAGTTCTCCTGAGCTAATCTCACATCCTCATTATTCCTCTGATTATACCTATTATTGTGGGTTTTGGAGGTTGATCACTCCATTAGCACTTTTCTCCGGAGCCCAGAATTCCTTCTGATAATATCTGTATTGTGTTCTGCACACTTCCTGGGGAGGAGGAAGGGGCAGAGACAGAGCTGACTGTTTCTCGTATTATGAAAAGAGAAACTGAGGCCCAGAGGGGCCTCTTCCGGGTCCACATATCCTGACTGATTCAAGGGGTCCTGATCCGGAAGAGGACTCCATGGCCAGCTGCTGCCTCCTGACAGGGAGGAAGGAACGGCCAGACGGCCCCAGCATGGGTTCCTCAGAAGTCCTGTCTACTCTGGGAGGGCTAGGAGGCACTGTGGACCTGAAATGAGCCCCGGTCAAGGAAGGGGGGAAGTAGCTCTCTTTGAAGAGGATCTATGGAAAGGACTAGTTGGGTCAGGAACCTGCTCAACCAAGATGGGGAGGGAGGGAATGAGAGAGCCAGAATCTGGAAAAACCTAGAGCGGTTTTCCTCCTTTTTTTTTTTTTTTTAAATATTTATTTGGTTGTGTGGATCTTAGTTGTGACACAAGGGATCTTCCTGAAGTCACGGGGGATCTTTCATTGTGGTGCCTGGATTCTCTAGTTACGGTGCGCCGGCTCAGTAGCTTCGGTGCACGGGTGTAGTTGCCATGAGGCATGTGGGATCTTAGTTCCTCCCCTGCTTTGCAAGGCAGATTCTTAACTACTGGATCACCAGGGAAGTTTCCCTGTTTTCCTCTTAAACATTGGATCCTAGTATTTTTTAGTGATCCAGTAGGTCTGGAGTAGGGCTCAGGAATCTGAGTTTTTAACAAGTGTCTCCAGACGATTTAATGCAGGTGTTCAAGAACTCTATTTTAAAAAACCAACATCTACAATTGACTTTAATGTATATACCTAAGTTTTTTTTCTTTGGTGGGGGGGCCACTTGGCAAGTAGGATCTTAGTTCCCTGACCCGAGATCAAACCGTGCCCTTTGAAATGAAACTAACTACTGGACTGCCAGGGAATTCCCAAGAATTCCATTTTATAAATTTGAACTTGAAGCAGGATAATATAGTGTTTAGGGCCCAAGATCTGGAGCTATACTATCCAGATTTGAACCCTGGCTCCATTGTTAGATTTGTGATCGTGGACAAGTGATATAATCTCTCTGTGTCTCACCTTCCTCATCTGTAAAATAAAAATGCTTGTGTGAGTAGCTATCTCATAAGGCAGCTGAAAAGATACAATAAGATGATTTATGTAAGGCACATAGCACATACATGGTACATGTTAATTTCTCAGCAAGCATGAGCCATTATTATTTGTTCCAAATACTCCTTCCCACCTCCACCCCCACTCCCACCAGAGGAAGAAATAATGATATCGAATAAATAAATGGACTTGTCTCCAGAGTATTATTTTGGATGTAGGTGATTTTGGTTCATGCTTTAGGGATTCCTGCTCCAAAGCCACTCTCCTGCCATCACTCTTCTGATACCCTTGCTGTGGATACTCTCTTTCCGATAAACTGCCCTGCCTTTCTCATTTCCCTTTCCCCCTCAGTCTCCTTCTCACATGGCAAACCGCCTGCCTTCACAGCATCCAAAGTGTCCTCAAGATGTGTCCTGGAAAGTAAAAATATACAGCAAGTTCATTGTGGAGGTGCATAGGCCCCTGGATTCCTGAAGATCATAGAATTTGGTGCTCTGCGATCTATGAGTAGGCTTCAGAGGCAGATGGGGAACTGAGCTTCCTGCTACCCAGGTACTAACCATGGCAACACACTGTCTTTCCAGGAAACAGACATATCCCGCCCAAAGGCATGGTTGAAGCCCAGGGTGGATGTGGGGGTGGGGGTGAGAGGAAGCTTCTGCACAAACTCTTGCAGACACTGCCAAGTCTGATGGCATCTCCAAGTGACCAGAAGCAGAAGTGGAGTGGGGAGAGGTGAGGATGAGATGAAATAATCCAACCAAGGACACCAAGGGAGAGATTTCCCTGGTGATCCAGTGGCTAAGACTCCATGCTCCCAATGCAGGGGGCCCATGTTCAATCCCTGGTCGGGGGAATTAGATCCACATGCCACAACTAGAGTTCAAATGCCACATCTAAAGATCCTACATGCCACAACGAAGATAGATCCCACATGCGGCAACTAAGACCTGGCACAGCCAGATAAGTAAAAATATTAATTTTTTTTTAAAAAGATACAAAGGGAAAGCAGAGGAAGTCAACTCCAAATGCAGACATGGTGCCAGTGTTCAGGTCTCTGGACCAAGGCTAAGCTGGGATGCAGAGAAAGCAGGGTCAGCTCTCCGTGTGGCTGAGCCTGTCTCCTTCCAGACCTTCAGACTCCAGAGAACTGCTGCTCCTTGCCTTCCCCTCTCCTGCCAGCACAGCGGAATGGAGAACCCCAGGGATGTGCTGGAGGAAGGGATGGCAAACATTCTGCCTAGAGAAAGAATTGGCAAACCTGGTGTTGATTCCAGCTTGGCCCTTGGTGTCCTTATCAACTGGTGCTCCTCAGAGCTTCCTGCACCAATGCAAAGCCACATCTGGTCTATCAAAGTCCATCTGTTGGTCAAGGACACCATATGCCATGTCATAACTGCAACCTTCTGACACTGCCTCCCACACACACTCTAGGATTGTGTGTGGGAGATAAAATAGAGGATAAAATAGAGGATGCCCAGTTAAACCTGAATTTCAGATAAATGACTAATACTTTTCCCCACTCCAGTACTCTTGCCTGGAAAATCCCATGGATGGAGGAGCCTGGTGGGCTGCAGTCCATGGGGTCGAGAAGAGTCAGACACAACGGAGCGACTTCACTTTCACTTTTCACTTTCATGCATTGGAGAAGGAAATGGCAGCCCACTCCAGTGTTCTTGCCTGGAGAATCCCAGGGACGGGGGAGCCTGGCGGGCTGCCGTCTATGGGGTCGCACAGAGTCAGACACAACTGAAGCGACTTAGCAGCAGCAGTAGCAGCAGCAGTATAAATATGTCCCAAATATTGCATTGACACATCATTGTGGTTTTTGTTTAGTCACTTAGTCCTGTCCAACACTTTTGTGACCCCATGTACTCTAGCCCGCCAAGCTCCTCTGTCCATAGCATTTCCCAGGCAAGAATACTGAAGCAGGTTGCCATTTTCTTCTCCAGGGGATCTTCCTGACTCACGGATTGAAACCACATCTCCTACATTGTAGGCGGTTTCTTTACCAATGAGCCACTGGGGAAGAGCTCAAATATCGTGTATTAACATATATATATATGTGTGTGTGTGTGTGTGTGTGTGTGTGTCTATGAGATCTAGAACAATGGTACTGATGAATCCATTTTCAGGGCAGCAATGAAGATGCAGACATAGAAAAAAGACTTGTGGACATAGTGGAGGAAGGTGAGGGTGAGATGAACAGAGAGTAGCATGGAAACATATACATTACCATATGTAAAACAGGTAGCCAGTGGGAATTTGTTATATGACTGAGGGAGCTCAAATCGGTGCTCTGTGACAACCCAGAGGAATAGGATGGGATGGGAAGTGGGAGGGAGGTTCAAGAGGGAGGGGACATATATATACCTATGGCCGATTCATATTAATGTATGGCAGAAACCAACACAATATTGTAAAGCAATTATCCTTCTATTAAAAATAAATATTTTAAAAAAGAAACAAAAAATGACTTGTTAATCTGATACTCAAGCTACCCTTCTAGATTTAACAACCCTTCTAAATTCTGAACCCTTCAGAATCTTCCTCCCCCAGGTTCAC
>NW_011495033.1:9495725-9498568 GCF_000754665.1 Bison bison bison | reverse complement strand
TATACACATCTGTGTGTGTGTGTGTGTGTGTGTGTGTGTCTATGAGATCTAGAACAATGGTACTGATGAATCCATTTTCAGGGCAGCAATGAAGATGCAGACATAGAAAAAAGACTTGTGGACATAGTGGAGGAAGGTGAGGGTGAGATGAACAGAGAGTAGCATGGAAACATATACATTACCATATGTAAAACAGGTAGCCAGTGGGAATTTGTTATATGACTGAGGGAGCTCAAATCGGTGCTCTGTGACAACCCAGAGGAATAGGATGGGATGGGAAGTGGGAGGGAGGTTCAAGAGGGAGGGGACATATATATACCTATGGCCGATTCATATTAATGTATGGCAGAAACCAACACAATATTGTAAAGCAATTATCCTTCTATTAAAAATAAATATTTTTATTTACCAGATGAAAGAATCCTGAAATTGAGACCCATGAATTAGTAAGATTCTTGAAGGTATTTTCTCATATAGATATTTTTTACATAAGTCATTTAAAAATTAGTTAATGAAAAGCCTTTTGGTAATTAATAAAACATATATATAATCCCTGTGTAGGTTTGGATAATTACAAGTAAAACATCTAATAGTGATTTGGTACTATGCAGTTTATAGACTATCTTAATGTTCATAATTTATTTGATTTCATAGAACAATAGTTCTATGAATTTAAAGGAATGGATATTAATATACCAATTTTACACAAGGAGGGTGGATAACATAGCTAGTAGGAACTTGAATCCCCGTATGCTGACTTAAGTTTGTGGCAATTGAAATAATTTATGTAAAGATAAAAGCTGTTCTTGTTCAAAAAAAAAAAATAAATAAATAAATATTTTAAAAAAGAAACAAAAAATGACTTGTTAATCTGATACTCAAGCTACCCTTCTAGATTTAACAACCCTTCTAAATCTGAACCCTTCAGAATCTTCCTCCCCCAGGTTCACCCCAGGACTTGGCCTGAATCTGTTCTCTGTTCTTTCATTAGCAGAGGACATTGGCTTCAGGCTGCCTGCTCTCTGAGGGTAAGACCCAGGCCTTTGTCCACCATCTCCATTCCAGGTAGGTATGCTCCTTACAGATGTGCACAAGGGTACCGGCCAAGAGTGAGCAAAGAAATCCATCCTCAACTCTTTGCCTCACAGGGCCGTCTCACGGAACTGTGAGCCACTGAAGGGAGCTTTTTTCGTACTGATCTACCCAGAGGAACTCTTGCTTCTAATTGGTTCGCCCAGTTTCAGTGCCCCTTCTTCATTGGCTGGTTGGGAGGTGGGCGGGGCCAATTTCCAAAGAGTCCGCCCACAAGAACTCCCGTTTCTAAGTCTACTGCTAAGTCGCTTCAGTCATGTCCGACTCTGTGCGACCCGATAGACGGCAGCCCACCAGGCTCCGCCGTCCGTGGGATTCTCCAGGCAAGAACACTGGAGTGGGTGGCCATTTCCTCCTCCAATACATGAAAGTGAAAAGTGAAAGTCGCTCAGTCGTGTCTGACTCTTAGCGACCCCATGGACTGCAGCCTACCAGGCTCCTCCATCCATGGGATTCTCCAGGCAAGAGTACTGGAGTGGGCTGCCATCGCCCTCTCCGTTTCTAAGTCTACTGAAGGAAATTCAAGAATCCTTCCATCCAAGTGGCCTCTTTTTCTAAATTCAACGTGTTAGTTGCTCAGTCATGTCCGACTCTTTGTAATTGCCTGGACCCTGAAAGTGAAAGAAGAGAGTGAAAAAGTTGGCTTAAAGCTCAACATTCAGAAAACGAAGATAATGGCATCTGGCATCTGGTCCCATCACTTCATGGGAAATATATGGAGAAACAGTGGAAACAGTGTCAGACTTTATTTTTGGGGGCTCCAAAATCACTGCAGATGGTGACTGCAGCCATGAAATTAAAAGACGCTTTCTCCTTGGAAGGGAAGTTATGACCAACCTAGATAGCATATTCAAAAGCAGAGACATTACTTTGCCAACAAAGGTCCATCTAGTCAAGGCTATGGTTTTTCCTGTGGTCATGTATGGATGTGAGAGTTGGACTGTGAAGAAAGATGAATGCCAAAGAATTGATGCTTTTGAACTGTGGTGTTGGAGAAGACTCTTGAGAGTCCCTTGGACTGCAAGGAGATCCAACCAGTCCATTCTGAAGGAGATCAGCCCTCGGATTTCTTTGGAAGGCATGATGCTAAAGCTGAAACTCCAGTATTTTGGCCACCTCATGTGAACAGTTGACTCATTGGAAAAGTCTCTGATGCTGGGACGGATTGGGGGCAGGAGGAGAAGGGGACGACAGAGGATGAGATGGCTGGATGGCATCACCGACTCGATGGACATGAGTTTGAGTGAACTCCGGGAGTTGGTGATGGACAGGGAGGCCTGGCGTGCTGTGATTCATGGGGTCGCAAAGAGTCGGACACGACTGAGAGACTGAACTGAACTGAGCTGAGCTTGCCAGACTCCTCTGCCCATGGAATTCTCCAAGCAAGAATTTTTACTGGAGTGGGTAGCCATTCCCTTCACGGGATCTTCTCAACCCAGGGATCAAACCTGAGTCTCCTGCATTGCAAGCAGATTCTTTACCGTCTGAGCCACCAGGGAATTCCCACCCCTTCCCACCCCACCACCTCTTTCTAAACGATACAAAAATATCTTGTGTGCTGAGTCCCTAAACCTTAGGATAAGAACACTTGAGTTACATTTGCTTAGATCTTAAGAGATTCCAAATTACCTTTACACACATTAACTCATCTAAACCCCACATCAACCCTCCAGTGGTATAATTGTGCCATTTGCTTTTTCAGTTCAGTTCAGTCGCTCAGTCATGTCTGACTCTTTGCAACCCCATGGGCT
>NW_011495033.1:9494351-9495625 GCF_000754665.1 Bison bison bison | reverse complement strand
AATCTTTCCCAGCATCAGGATCTTTTCCAGTGAGTCAGTTCTTCGCATCAGGTGGCCAAAGTATTGGAGCTTCAGTCCTTCCAATGAATATTCAGGACTGATTTCCTTTAGGATTGACTGGTTTGATCTCCTTGCAGTCCAAAGGACTCCCAAGAGTCTTTTCCAACACCACAGTTCAAACGCATTAATTCTTCTGCCCTCAGCCTTCTTTATGGTTCAACTCTCACATCCATACATGACTACTGGAAAAACCATAGCTTTGACTAGACTTTTTTCTTTTCAGTTCAGTTCAGTTCAGTTCAGTCGCTCAGTCATGTCCGACTCGTTGCGACCCCATGAATCATAGCACACCAGGCCTCCCTGTCCATCACCAACTCCCGGAGTTCACTCAGACTCAAGTCCATCGAGTCGGTGATGCCATCCAACCATCTCATTCTCTGTCGTCCCCTTCTCCTCCTGCCCCCAATCCCTCCCAGCATCAGTCTTTTCCAATGAGTCAACTCTTCTCATGAGGTGGCCAAAGTACTGGAGTTTACAGGTTAGCAAACTGAACCTGGAAGAGAGATAGTAACCTGTCCGCAGTCACTAAGGCAGATAATAAAACCAGTTTACTTTGGCTTACTACGAGTTTGACTAAACTTTTCATGTAAATCATTTCTCAACCCTTACTGAGATTGTGTGGGATATATTCAGCAAGGCACTTTACACATTTTCTCGATCTTCAGGCGACTTTGCAAACTAAATATCATTCACTCTCATCTTACTAAGGAGAAAACGGACCTCTGCAGTCACAAAGTCGTAAGCTGCAGCCTCCCATTTATAAAACGTGGACTTCATGATGCCAGGTACGCTGCTCCGTTATCTACAGGCATTGTCCTCTCATTAAATGCTCCTTATTATCACATGACGTCGCTATTCTTATTATCTTCATTTACTGGTGAGAAAAAAAATATATTCAGAGAGGGCGAGTGACTTGCCCAAGACCACACAGCGAGCTGGTGGTGGCTGAGGCAGGATTCCCATCTGGAGCTCAAATTCAAGTCTTAAACTCCGGAGTTGGTGATGGACAGGGAGGCCTGGGGTGCTGCAGTCCACGGGGTCACAAAGAGTCGGACACGACTGAGCGACTGAACCGAACTGATCCCAGCCCAGGGCTCCTTCTCTCATACTCCAGGGCCTCCGTCCCCGTCGGCCCAGTTGAAACAATCGATGACCCTCGAGTAGGCCAGAATCCCTCTTCCTCGAAGTCTTAGGTAGCCACAACCGCCAGGAGA
>NW_011495033.1:9476222-9493689 GCF_000754665.1 Bison bison bison | reverse complement strand
CGTGACCCTCCCTTGTCCTCCTCACCCTTCACACCTGCACGCGAAGAGCAGCATTCTCTTCCCTCCCACCCCATCCTGAGCCCGCAAGCCGGGGCTGGAACCACACGGACACGCGGATCCGCACTGGGTTCCCAGGACACGGGGAAGGGGTCAGCGATAAAATGGGGTAGACAGGCAAGAACTGAGGGAGAGGGGACTCCCACACCCTAGTTTGGGGCGCAGCCACTGTCCCTCACTGCCTAGGCTGGGGAGACTTAGCAGTTCATTCATCCGACGCCCAGAGGCCTCCCGAGTCAGACGCTCCTGAGACTCCCGGATTGGTGGGGAGAGGGTACCGCTGGCTGGCCCCGAAACGGGGCAAAGCTCTGGCTCCCTGAGCTGGTGCTGCCGCTGACCAGCTGAGACAGGTGAGCGCCCAAGCTCAGAACTAGTTTCCCATCTCTAAAATGGGTAAGAGGAGCACACTCTCTTTTTTTTCTTTGCCCGGCATGTGGGATCTAAGTTCCTCAACTAAAGGTTGAACCTCAGCCCTTGACAGTGAAAGCATGGAGTCCTAACACTGGACCACGGCAGAATTCCCCAAAGTAGCATATTCTTTTTAAAAATAATAACAATAATTTTTTATTTGTTTTTGGCTGGGTCTTCTTTCCCTGGGTTTTCCTTACTGAGCCGGGCTTTTCTCTAGTTGTCGTGTGCCGGCTTCTCCTCATTGCCTTGGCTTCTCCTGTTGCTGAGCACAGGATCTAGAGAGCGGAGGGGTGCAGAGGGCTCCAGTAGTTGCTCGGTTCCCAAGCGCTAGAGCTCAGGCTCAGTAGTTGTGCCACAGGGGCTTTAGTTGCTCCCATGCATGAGGGATCTTCCTGGATCAGTGATGGAACCCATGTCTCCTGCCTTGGCAGGCAGATTCTTTACCCCTGAGCCGCCAGGGAAGCCCCAAGAGTAGCAAACTCTTGAGTTGTTTCTAAGGAGCTTTAAACAATGCTTCAGGACTGAACTTGAGAAAGGTGGGTGGGGAGGTGGAAGTGACCCTTAAAGATTTCCCATCTCATTTTTCCTCCCTTGGACTCAACTGCTTGGTGTGGGTGGGACAAGGGGAACTTTTTGTGAAGTGGAGGTAGAGATAAATTTGGGGCGTCTCTCGTCTAGATAAAGGTGATTGTAATAATATATACCAGTTTCATTTCTTTCTTCCCCATAGAAGCATCTCCGTATGTGTTTTTCTCTCTTCCCTGGATTAGAACTGAACGAAGTCTGCTATTTTTAAGGAGTAGGGATCCAAGTTAGTTTTAAATGACTGAGCCCAGCACTCTGCCTTGAGACTCTTACTCCTCTAATAGCATCATTCCTGCCCGGAAACTGCCAGATGCAAGCTTCTCAGTATCCCTACTCCCCTCCCCTAGAAGAGGGAGAATCTCCAAACATAAGAACCCTGCAGAATGAGGAGGGCCACCTCCGAACCGCTCTGCCTTCCACCAGCCGGCTCCTATCACTGCTCTGAAATATTTGGAAATGGCCCCGCATCCACGAGTGTCCTCTCTCCAACTCCTTCACTCCCTCTCCTTCTAAGCACTGGTCTCTTGCTCTGTGCTCTCTGCTTTTGCACATTCGAGAATCACTTTATTTCTCTGACTTTAGTGTCTTACGACATCAAGTGCAGAGTCCTTCTGGCCCCAGGAGAAGGCTTCCGTGGACCAAGCCAAGTCTTGTTAAGAGTCCCACCCCACCTCCTCCCAAGTCCAGGTCCCGGGCAATCCTTGGCAGGAGAACAGAGACCGTATCACTGCCGCCCAAGCCTGTGGTGGCCCCAGATGGAGAGAATTTCATCTTGGAGTGTGCTTGGGAAACCTAATATCTAGCAGACTGAGTCTCTTCCCATCTATTTAACATAACTGAAGGGAGGAGATTTTTTTTGTTACCTCTGAGAACAAGAGATATTTTTAAAAGCATGAAGAACTCCGGAAATGTGCAATAGGTGTGGTCCATATATGCATAAATATATACGCAAAGTGCGTCGTGCTGGTTTGTCTGTGTGTGTTTCTGTATATGATCAATTGCATGGGCTTCAGTGTCAGACAGACCTATGTACAAAAAACCTCAGGTAAATGATTTAACCTCTATTAAGCCTCGGTTTTCTTTTCTGTATAATGGGGTTAGTAATGCCTATTCCATAAGACTTTGGTGTGGTTTCATGAGATAATGTATGTGAAATGCGTTCTAGGCTCAGCACAGTGCCTAGTATGTAGAAAACAGTCTATCAAAGAAAATTGTTCTCAATGTTGTTCTTGTTGGTGTTATCTTAGAAAGTTGTGACCCCCTGGACCATAGCCTGCCAGGCTTCTGTATACTAGGCTCCTCTATCCAGGCAAGAGTGGGTTGCCGTTCCCTTCTCCAGGGGATATTCCTGACCCAGGAATCAAACCCAGATCTCCTGCCCTGCAAGCAGATTCTTTACCATCTGAGCCACCAGGGAAACAGAGCCTCAAATTAAAGTCCTGGTTTGGTGACTAGTTCTCCTAGAGCAGTAACACAGGACAAAATATGTAAGGCAACTATTTTCAACATTTGACAACAAGGCTATAATTCCTAAGAGGTGGTATTGCTATAGCTACGTTACAGATTACTTCAAATTTCAGTGAAGTAAAAGAACCATTTATTGTGTTCCTAGCTACTGTGGGTTAGAATTTCAAACAAGGCCCATCAGGGCAGCTTGTCTGTGCTCTGCAGTGTCTGGAGATGGAACCATCTGAAGGCTGCTTACTCACCTGTCTGGCAGTTGCTGCTTGCTGTCGGCTGGGGGCCTCAGTTCCTCTCCGTGTGGGCCTATCCACGTGGTCTCTGCTTGTGGGCTAGTTTGGGCTACCTCCAGACACGGCAGTGGGGTCTCCAGGTTGAGTGTTGAGAGAGAGAGAAGAGTAAGAGAAGAAGAAGGTGTATGTCTTTGTGACCTAGACTAAGAAGTTTCGTGGCATCACTTCTTTTTTTTTAAAGACTTTATCATTTATTTTGGCTGCGCTGGGTCTTCCTTGCAGCGTGCAAGCTCTGTGTTGCAGTGTATGGGCTTCTCTAGTTGTGGTGCACTAGGGCACCCAGGCTCAGAAGTTGTGGCACATGGGCTTTGTTTCAGTATATGGGATCTTAGTTCTCCGACGGGGGACTGAACCCCAGGCCCCCTGTGTTGGGAGCCCGCGGTCTTATCCACTGGACCATCAGGGAAGTTCCCATAGCATCCCTTCTGCTCTGCTCCGCTGACTGGAGCCCCAAGCCCCGGGTGGAGGGGAGGAAACTGAAATCCCGCAGTTGGTGGGAGGGGTGTTGTAGTCACATTGAAAGGAGAGCACGGGAATGGGAGGCGTTGTGATCGTTTAGGGAAATACAACCATTCACAGACAGGAACCCCCACAAAGTGAGCCTCCTGATCACCCCAGCTCTCTGCAGAGGTTCAGTTCCCTGACCACAGTGCAGGGAGCCAGTTCCCAGACAAAGCCCAGCAGTCCTGCTGAGCTCATAGGCAAAGGTCAGAGTTCTGGAGATGGAAGGAGAGGCACAGCGGAAACATGCTGTGTGATCTTAAGCTTGTCGCTTCCCTTCTCCACTCTGCAGATTCCTTTTCTGTAAAACGAAGGAGTTAAATTTCTTAAGTGACTTTTAAGGTTCTCTCCAGCACTAACCTTCTTTACCTTTGGTATTCCCGTGCCTCTGCGTGTACATGTGCGTATGTTTCATATTCCTATGGCCATGTCTATCCATCTGGATGTCTCTGTGTGCATTTTTTTTTTTTAATTTGAAAATTTTTGGCTGCACCGGGTCTTCCTTGCTGCATGTGGGCTTTCTCTAGTTTAGGTGATTGGGGGCTGCTCTCTATTTGCAGTGTGAGAGCCACTCATTGTAGTGGCTTCTCTTGTTCTAGAACACAGGCTCTAGGGCATCCAGGCTTCAGTGTTTGTGGGCACAGTCTTAGTTGCCCCGCAGCAGGTGGGTTCATCCTTGGCCAGGGATGGAACCCGTGTCCACTGCACTGGCAGGCAGATTCTTAACCACTGGACCACCAGGGAAGCCCTGTGTATATTCTTATGCCCTGCATGCATGGCTCTGTGTGTCCCCTGTGTGCACACAAAGACATAAAATCAAGGGTTTTCCGGAGTGGGATTTGCCTGGGAGGGGTCTGACTGCTTACAAAGCTGCATTGTGAACGAGGTCATTGTTGCCCGCTTAGGAAAACCAGGGCTGCTCAAGTAGGAAGCGCCTCCATTGCTGAGTTGCCAGACGGAGAGTTAATGAATGACATCACCACCTCGGCCCCCCTCCCATTCCCAGCCAGGCCCTGTCCTGTTCTCGGGCAGCACAGACTGTCCCAAGGGATCTGTCTGTCTACCATGCATTGCTTGGACTTTCTTTAGAACAACCAGGCAGTGTGTCCAGGACCTGCCTTCCATATCTGTGTAGCTACTCCCATGCACGGGTGCAACAGGGAGCTGGGTAATTTGTCTCTCTGGGGAGACTTTAGAGCTTCTGTGGAATATCCGCCCCCAGATGCAGTGTCTGTTTCTCATACCCTAGAGCCATTTGCCTGACTTCATGTGAGTCAGAAACCCAGAAGCCTGGGTGTGGAAGCCGTTCCCAAGAGCTCCGCTCTGTGACTCACAGGGTGCATAAGAGGCTCTCAAGGGTCTCAGAGGACCAAGAGTTGATGGAAAAGCAGTTGGAGTCTGAAAAAAACAAGACATCTAGTGACAGCTGGATGGTGGAAGCAGGGACACAGAAGAGAGAGACTATTGGACAACTCTCCCTAAACACAACCTTCGTTAGTGCGTTCTTTGTTTTAATATTTTTATATTTATTTGGCTGTGCCAGGTCTTAGTTGCAGCATTCGGGATCTTAATTCCTTGTCCAGGGATCGAACCCAGGCCCTGTGCACTGGGAGTGTGAAGTCTTAGCCACTGGACACCAGGGAAGTCCCCAAGTTGGGACATTATTTTATGCCTTAAACTTAACCCCACATCCAGTGAGGACCATGGCTGCTCCGTACAGTCTGGTTATTTGACATTAGAAAAAAGTACAAGATGGGATCTGGCTGGAGAGTGGGCAGCTAATGTTTTCCAACTTCCTTGAGGATGGAAAGTGAAAGAAAGCATGGGGATTACGGTAAGAGGTATCTAGGTTACACCCAGACAGAACTCTGTGAATACTGAGCCAGAGACAAGGGAAAGGGGGAGTAGAGGAAGGGAGTCAGAAGAGAAGGGGAGGTCTTCACCCAAAATAAAGGAAAGGGGCCCAGCTGGTCCCACTGCCCTGAGGCCTTCAGTAGGTTCCAGAAGTCAAAGCAAAAGCACTGAATTCTGGAAGCAGATGTTTGTCTTTGTGAAGAACATACTTGAGCGCTGTAGAATCCCTGTGGCTTGTCAGATGGCCCCTTTGGATGTCATGGGAGATGTCATCCCAGCCTCTTTCTTGAAAGCCGGAGTTCCCTGCCTAAGCAGCCTCTTCCCTCTGCTCCTGCTTGCAGAGGAGACAGAAGGAATCAAGCTAGAAATGCCCCTAGTGTTACCTTTTTTAATCTGAGGGCCATCTCCAAGGGGCCAGAGCAGGCTGATCCTTCAGTTTTAAGGCATCTGAGTCACTTGTTTAAATGTGAAATAAGACTTCCTGGGATAGGTTTTCAAGAATTTGGATTCAAGTATGAGACCCTGTGGACTTCCCTGGTGGCTCAGCTGGTAAAGAATCTGCCTGCAATGCGGGAGACCTGGGTTCAGTCCCTGGGTTGGGAAGATCCCCTGGAGGAGGGCATGGCAAGCCACTCCAGTATTCTTGCCTGGAGAATCCCCAAGGACAGAGGAGCCTGGAGGGCCTATAGTCCAGGGGTTTCAAAGAGTCAGAGACAACTGAATGACTAAGCACAACACAGCATATGAGACACTGTACTCCCTTGAAACTTTTCTCATCTTTAGAATGGGAGTAACAATACCTGTCCTGCCTATGTTCTTGTGAGGTAATTGTGACGCTCAAGGAAAGTGAGATGCCCTGAAAACTTTGCAATAGGCAAGGGCTCCCTGTGCTCCTGATGACCAGAAAATATGTTTCTTCATGGGACGTGCCAAGAGAGGGCTTGGGCTTCCCAGATGGCTCTAGTGGTAAAGAACCCACCGGCTGGTGCAGGAGACATAAGAGACACAGGTTTGATCCTTGGGTTGGGAAGATCCGCTGGAGCGGGGCGTGGCGACCCCCTGCAGTATTCTTGCCTGGAGAATCCCATGGACAGAGGAGCCTGGCAGTCTATAGTCTGTAAGGTCACAAACAGTCAGACACGACTCAGACACGACTGAAGCGCCTTAGCATGCAGGCCAAGACAGAATGTCAGCTATCACCCCCTGCATCTTGACTTAGCTAATAGGGCTGCAGATGTATTGGATGACAAGCAACAATCACACAGAGTCACTATAGAAAGATTAAAATCAAGAGGAAGCATAATATGAGAAGGAGAAGATCATAGGTAAAGCAATGTGGTTTCTTCATGAGCTTGCCATTTTGCAATTTTCCAAGTTGTTTCATATTTGCTGCTGCAGTTCTTTTTTAAATTATTTCTTTCTTTGGCTGTATCGGGTCTTAGTTGCCGCACATGGGATCTTCGTTGCAGCATGCACGGTCTTTCGTTGCGGTGCACAGACTTTTCTCTAGTTGTGGTATTCGGGCTCAGTAGTTGTGGCTCACAGGCTTAGTTGCTCCGTGGCATGTGGGATCTTTGTTCCCTGACCAGGGATCAAACCAGTGTTCCCTGCATTGTCAGCCAGATTCTTAACCAGTGGGCCACCAGAGAAGTCCTTGCAATTCTTTGATATGGAAGATGTCCCGGCCACTCTGTGGGCATGAGACTGCGAGCTGGTCCTTCTTCAACTCATCTACCAAAGGTCCCTTCCAGCAATAAAGTTCTGTGTCTGTAAAGGGGAAAATAACATTTTTAATGATGCAACTATCATAAAACCTTCCCAAAGCTTCCTCTTACTGGATTTTCACAATGCTCCTGTGAAAAACATAAGGCAGTATTCCTAACCCCATTTTATATTTTGGGGCACAGGAAGGTTAAGTAATTCTGTCGGATAGTTCACACAGCTCATGAGTTGCAGAAGCAAGACTACAATAATGGAAGGAACTGGCGTAGATCTTAGCTGTAATGAAATCCCCTCACTTTATTTCTTTTAATATTTATTTATTTGGCTGCACTGGGTCTTCGTTGCATCATGTGGGATCTAGTTTCCTGACCAGGGATCCAACCCAGGCCCCCTGCTTTGGGAGCATGGAGTCTTAGCCACTGGACCACCAGGGAGGTCTTACAACCCCCTCGTTTTATAGAAGACGAAACTGAGACCAGAGAGGCACAGGACTTGCTTAGGGACACACAGTTCTCCACAGCACCAAGAATAAAGTTCAAGTGCTCAGTCCAGGGCCCTTGCCTTGCCCGGCTCATGACTCAGAGCTCTGGGATTCATTTGCTACACCTCACCGCTAGTCTTGCCCTGCTCAGAAATGGCCAGAACTTCCCCTTCCTTCAGGCACTGGGTGGGCTGGGCTCTACACACCCTCCCAGGACAAGTCAGGACAGATGAAGGACTCGAACCCCTGGAATTCTGATCCCTCTCGGCTTTCTGGGTCCGGGGAGAACCATTTTCCTCTTTCTCAGACACCACAGCCACTCCCAGGGCTTTACGGAGGCGACTCCCCAGGAAAGCGGCCCCAGCCCTGAGTGAGTGGGTGAGGCAGGCTGGCACAAACTTTGAGACCTGAGAGGGTGAATCATGGAGGCACACAGCCCTCCAGCTTCCTCTTCGTGCAGCTCCAGCCCTGGGCTCCATGGGGGACATGACGGGGGGGTGGGGGGAGGACAGGGCAGAGAGAAAACCCGATGCTTGAACCGCGAGGCGGAGAGGAGCCCCGGGGCATGGCCTCCGTGAAGGGGGACGGGGTGATCTCAGGTGCAGCTCAGGGCGCCCCTGAGAGCACACAGCACAGCCCCCCAAGCCTACGTTTTCTCCTGGCGTCTCTTGGCCACGCTGTCACCTGCGTGCGTGCATGCTAAGTCGCTTCAGTTGTGTCTGACTCTTTGTGACCCCATGGACTGTAGCCTTCCAGGCCCTTCTGTCCATGGGATTCTCCAGGCAGGAATACTGGAGTGGGTTGCCATGCCTCCCTCCAGGGCATCTGTCCGAGCCAGGGATGGAAGCTGCTTCTCTTATGTCTCCTGCATTGGCAGGCGGGTTCTTTAGTGCCAGCTGGGAAGCCCCTCCGGCCCTGCTCCCCTACTCTTTCTCCCAAGCAGAGAGGGGAGTTTCTCTCAGCTTTGCAGGAGGAAAACTGAGGCAGGGCAAAAGGGGCACACAGAAGGGGGTGAGGGAGACCTGCAGGAGCAGAGAGCATCTCAGCCCTGCCTCCTCCTCACCCTGAGATGTGGGGCTCCCTCCACTTGACAGAACTTGAGGACACTCAGTATTAAGGGGCCCCTGCCTGTAACTAAAATATTTTAAAATATGTGCATATTGAACACCCCTGGAGGAGGCAATGGCAACCCACTCCAGCAGTCTTGCCTGGAGAATCCCACAGACAGAGGAGCCCGGTGGGCTGCGGTCCATGGGGTTGCGAGGAGTGGGACACGACTGAAGCGACTGAGCATGCATGCATACTAAACATAGAATAACTATAATGGAGTTCTGAAATCCTGATAATCCCCATTATAACATTTCGGTGCTTTTATGGAAATATAAAGTGTCAGATTCTTAACATTTCTTTTACTCATTCTTTCGGTGTCTCTTGGCTGGTGTCCTGGATACTTGTGTGCTCTGCCTGCTGGAAATTCAGCTCTGCCTTGAAACCCACAGATTCCCAAAGAGCAGGCAGCCCAGGACTTCCCCTCTGAGAGACCCCTGAAAAAGCCTCCAGCCCCATCCTGCCCTCCCCCCACCTTGCCTGCCAGAAGTACCAGGCGCTGGCAGCCCAGCCAGGAAACAGGAGACGCTGCTAGTCCACTTCCCCTCTCTCCTCCCGCTCTGTCCAAGGCTTCATAGTTTCAGAACCGGAGCCAACTCCCTGATAAGGGCTGGGTGGGTTTGGGGGGAGGAACACAGGAAGTGCCACCCTGTTGGCCTGTGACTCAGTCTCTCCCAGGTCACTCACTCAGCAAAACCACTTCTAAGGAAACATTAATTCCTCCCTGGCTTCCTGCAGAAAGCCACTCTTTCCACCCTGCCCAAGGGAGAGGGAAGAGGCATGGAAGAGAACCAGGCACCTGGCTGGAGTGAGGCAAGTCTGAGATGGAGGGCCTGATTAACAGAGGCACAACTGCCCTGTTCACAGCACTTCCTGTCTCGTAGAGGGGTTGCTTTCCACAAGTCTCTTGTTGATTTCCCCACTAAGGTCGATCAGGCAGATCAACTGTGTATTGCACGTTCACTATATACCAGATGCTAGATGGACAGTACTGTATTTAATCCTTCTGAGAATCCGGTGGGGTTGTTTCTGTTCTCACACTGTGGGTGAAGAAACGGAAGCTCAGAGAGGTCCTTGGCCACCCAGCAGACTCATGGTGGGGAACAGATTCTTGATTTTAAGCCCAGCGGTTATTCTATAATGCCACACTAGTTTAAGCCATAGTCTTCCACATTAAGCCCCTAGAGCTCCTTTAATCCAAGGTGCAACCCCAAACAGTGTACTTATGCAAAGAGACTGGAGAAGGGAATGGCAACCCACTCTGGTATTCTTGCCTGGGAAATCCCATGGACAGAGGAGCCTGGCGGGCTGCAGTCCATGGGGTCACTCAGACACGATTTAGTGACTAAACCACCACCAACATGCAAAGAGAAAGAGGGAAACGGTAGTGCTGAAATACCAATAAATTAGCACAGAAAAACAATAAAATGGACTTGGAAAGAGTTTGTCTAGAACGAGGGTTCCTTATGGAACAGGGCTGTATTGAGAAGAGGATGAAGAGGTTGCTGGAGATCGAGGTAATGAAATCCACAAAAAGGAGGTGGGATACCTGCAAAGGTTTAGGGGCTGCTTACTTAGTGTGATTTTGTTCCCAACTTGTATCTTTTCCTTGAAGCATCAGCTATGACTGGAGTTGATCTGAGTTAAGAAATACAGCAAAGACAACAAGACAGAAAATTGTTTCTGGATAGGTAACATAGCAAAGAGGGATAAAATGAAGAGTCGATGTGTCTATATAAGAATTCAGGAGCTGAGGTGGCAATTTTTTTTTAATCCATTGATGGGACTTTATTCCATGAGAAGGGCAAATAGGAAGCCCAGTGCCTCATTCGCCTGAGGGGCTGGACTGGTGATAGGCATGGGCAGTGAGTCACACACTTCTCTCCACTGGCCTCCAAGAACTATATCCACAGACATCCCTGGTGGTCCAGTGGGTAAGACTCTGTGCTCCAGTGCAGGGGGCCTGGGTTTGAACCCTGGTTAGGGAACTAGATCCCACATGCTGAAACTAAGGGTTCATATGCGGCAACTAAAGATCCTGCGTGTTGCAATGGACACCCAGTGCCGCCAAATAAACAATAAATTGTTTTAATAAATTAATTGGAAAAAGAACTATATCCAGCTCATCAGTGGTGGCCAGGAACTGAGTCCAGGTTCTGACTCTGATGCCAGGATTCTTTCTCCTATAGCTGATAGATCTGGTTGGGAATAGGATGAGCCTAGACGTGAAGTCTGTGCCATGGACCCTGGGAGACTCAGGAAGGGGAAAGGATGCTACGTTGTGGGGAAAGCTGATGTTCGTCTCTCCCCTAGGCATTCCTGGAGAAGTATGGATATCTCAGTGACCAGGGCCCCAGTAGACCTTCCTCCACACAGTTCAGTAACGCCATCAGGTAAGGCAGAGGGATGTGGAGGACTTGGTGATGCAAAGCTTCGGTCACCTCTGCTTTCCTCCTAGAAGGCTGGTCTCCCACCTGTGCCCAGGAGGTCGTGCTCATGGCTCCCTCCCCTGTGTCCCACCGCCTGCTATCTCCACGGAAGCTCCCTGCCTTCCCCTGCACCAGCCAGCCTCCTGCTGTGGTCCTTTATCTCAATTCCTCCTAACAGGGAGTTCCAGTGGGTGTCCCAGCTGCCCATCAGCGGGGTGCTGGACCCCCCCACCCTGCATCAGATGACGCAGCCCCGTTGCGGGGTGGCAGATACTGACAGCCAGATGCCTTGGACCGAGAGAGTCAGCGCCCTCTTTGCTGGACGCTGGGCCAAAATGAGGCGTAAGAAACGCTTTGCAAGGCAAGGTGAGTACTGTTAAAATCTGGGTGGGTTGGAATTCCCCGGTAGCCAGAAAAGCACTTCTAAACCTCAGACCAGGCTCTGTCAATAACCTCTCTTCCTTAGGGAGGACAACTGGGACCTCTCAACCCAAAGCTCATGTTTGTGAACACAGACATTTAAACCAGAATGATGCCTACATTGATGAACTTTCATTGTGCAGTATTTTCCAGAGCAAACTGCATCAAGCCCACTTGATTCCTTCATCAATTTGCTATGTATGGCAGTTAAACCATCACCATTTCCTTTTATATTTGACTAAAGTTGTTTTCATCCGAATCGATTCTTTTTTCATAAGAATTGTTCAACAAAGATGTGATTCATCGATCAGTTTTATGTTGGCTGTGGTACTTTTATCTTTTTTACAGAGTTATGGAAATACAATTCACATACCATACAATTTACCCACTTAAAATGAAAAATTCAGTGATTTTTAGTATATTCACAGTATTGTGCAACCATCATCACAATCTCATTTCAGAACATTCCCATCATCTCAAGAAGAAACCCCATCCCAACAAGGAAACAGTCTGTAACATGCCCCTGCCCCCCAGCTGTTGGCAACACTGATCAACCTCCTTCCTGACTCTTCGAATTTGCCTATTTTACTCATTTTCACGTCACAGTTTCTGCGATTGTACTTCTCTTTGTGTAGTTTTGGGATTTTTCTCCCCTTCTTTTTCCTCCTCCACTTTCTCCTTCTTTGTCCAAATCTAGTCTTCCAGGATCAGATGTTACAGATCTAAGATTTATGAAGAAGATATGGTTCTTGTCAATTCTTCGTCAATAACAAGTTGGACAGTGTGTAGTTTTAACGTCTTGTCTGTACTAAGTCTCATTTTCTCTGATCAGTTTTTTGCAGTTTTCAAGATTTCTAACAAGATGAGGTTGCTCAGTCAGGTTCTCATCTATTATTAATTTTACTATGAGCACTTAGGGCCATTGCCTCTTTTAATTTGCATGAATGACTTTGGCTGACAATACCCATTAGGAACAGAACAGAAGGCATGCTGGTTTTTCTTTTTATTTCTTAGCTGATTTGTAAGGAAATTGTGGGCCGTTGCCCTCAGCTGTCGGAGGATGGGTGTTTCCAGGTGTTTGCCAATCCGCTGCCACTGTGTCCACATGTGCGGCCCCTCTGGGTGCCCAGTACTGCCCGAACACATTCCTGGTAGAACAGAGGAGCGGTGGGGGGTCTGGACTCTGCGGTCAAGATGTCCTCAGAGTCAGCATGTTCTGCAAACCCCCCTGCTTCTGGACAGCAGAGGGGAAGGATGAGGCAGAATGGAGGAGCAGTGTGAGCTGGAGCAACATCCCGGGATGGATCTCGGGCTCTGAGTTTAGCTGTGTGACCTGGGCTGTGTCACTTGGCTCTGTTTCCTCACCTGAAACATCTGTGAAGGAGAGGCCCTTACTGCCAAGGGGAAGGGACTTGTTGTGAGAATACAGTGGAAAATGGGGCCCCAGGCAGTCTCAATAGCGACAGGCCCAGGCTAGAGCTGGTGTCCCAGAGAATTGAAGCGATGCCTCCTGGGCACTCAGGACACCTGAGCACAGGGATGCTGCCTCCAGGCAAGCATCTCATCTTCTCTTGCCCCAAGCGAGGAACTGATGGAGTCCATTTATCACTATCCAATTTGAAGCATTCTTTTTTTTTTAACTTTCTA
This sequence comes from Bison bison bison, assembly GCF_000754665.1. Lineage (NCBI taxonomy): Eukaryota > Metazoa > Chordata > Mammalia > Artiodactyla > Bovidae > Bison > Bison bison. Next base: position 9,480,721 of record NW_011495033.1, on the reverse strand, counting down.
TCTTGTATTGGAGTATAGCCGATTAACAATGTTGTGATGGTTTCAGGTGAACAGAGAAGGGACTCCGCCATACATGCAAAGGGACTCAGATGTACATATACATGTATCCATTCTCCCCCAAACTCCCCTCCCACCCAGGCTGCCACATACCACTAAGCAGAGTTGCATCTGCTATACAGTACATCCTTGTTGGTTATCCATTTTAAATACAGCAGTGTGTCCATGAAAGAAAGTGAAAGTCTCTCAGCCGTGTCCGACTCTTTGTGACCCCATGGACTAATTCTCTAGGCCGGAATACTGGAGTGGGTAGCTTTTCCCTTCCCAAGGGGATCTTCCCAACCCAGGGATCGAACCCAGGTCTCCCTCATTGCTGGCAGATTCTTTACCAGCTGAGCCACAAGGGAAGCCCCAGTGTATCCCTGTCCATCCCAAACTCCCTATCTCCTCCCCCCATCTTTCTCCGCAGCAACCATAAGTTTGTTGTCTATGTCTGTGAGTCTCTATCTGTTTTGTAAGTTCATTTGTATCATTTCTTTTTAGATCTACGTATAAGGGATGCCATACGATCATTCTCCTTCTCTGTCTGACTTACTTCACTCAGTATGACAATCTCTAGGTCAACCCATGTTGCTGCAAATGACATTATTTCATTTTTATTAATGGCTGAATAATAGTCCATCGTATATATGTACCACATCTTCTTTATCCATTCCTCTGTCGATGGACATTTAGGTTGCCTCCATGTCTTAGCTATTGTAAAAAGTCCTGGAGCATTCCTTTTGAACATCAATCCATACTAAGGCACCTCCTTCCCCATCTCATTGCCTGACACTGTCCCGCTCTGTCCAGACAGCAGTGGCCAGACTAGACAGAGAATTTCCCTCTGGTTCACAGCAACTTGACTTCCTTTACCTCCTCAGTGGGAAGACGTTCTCTAGAATGGAGCTGTGAGCATGGCAGGCAATGAGCGCTTCCTATGCCTTAGGAAAGAAAATGTAATAATTAATGGGCTTCCCTGGTGGCTCAGACAGTAGAGAATCTGCCTGTAATACAAGAGACCCGGGTTGGATCCCTGGGTTGGGAAGTCACCCTGGAGAAGGAGATGGCAACCTACTCCAGTATTCTTGCCTGGAGAATTCCATGGAGAGAGGAGCCTGGTGGGCTACGGAGCCTTGATGATGTGCCAAGGATGGATCTACATGGATTAACTCATTTTATTCAATAACAACTGTATGAGATGGGTCCCCTTATCACCCTCAGTTTACAGATGGGGAAAATGAGGAACCAAGAGCTTGGGCGACTCTCCCAGGGCCACACAGTAGCCAAGCCTTCTTGTCATTGGGAGGATTAAGTGATCACCAGATGTGAAAAACCCCAGAACATGGGTAGGTGCATAAAAAATGATGTGGGTTTCTAGGCCAGTGACTTTCCATGATGTGGATGAATGCTGTACTGATGAAGTTGGGCTCCACGGTTGCCAGATAAAACACAGGATGCCCATTTAAATTTGAATTTCAGATGAACAAGTGTTTTGTTTTCACATACTTATACTAAAAAAAAAGTATTTGCTGTTTATCCAAAGTTCACATGGATCTAGATGTTCCATATTTTCATTTTGCTGAGTCCAGCAACCTCATTCCAAGCACCCAGTCCCCTCTGTGCCTACAGGCCTGATTTTCAGTGCTCCTGAAACCTCCCAGAGCTGATGCAGGTGAGGGCCCCGGGGGATGTATCTGGGGTATAAAAGGAAGGAGCGGGGATACTGGCTGAGCACCCACCACATGCCAGGCAGCTTCGTGTTGCTTTTCCATTTGCTATTTCACTTTTACCAGGAGGTGAATCTTACCAACACCACTTTGCAAGTAAAGAAACTTAGGCTTGGAAAGATTCAAATAATGTGATATTCGAGGTTGTAAGCAGAGGCACTGGGATGCTAACCCATGTTCTCTCCATAATGTCAGTTTCCTGTTGGGAATCAGAACTTCAAGGTCCTCCCAAGCAAGGAGTCTAGCTCTCTGCCCTTCCCCATCTCTTTTTCCCTCCCTCCTTCTTTTTGGATTTTGGGGCAAAAGTGTAGGGGTTGCGATGCCAGGTGCAGCTGGTGGCCTGAGGGTCACCATGGAAACCAGCCTGCCTGGCCAGGAGTTTGGGATGGGGATCCAAAGTGGCCAGCCTGCTCAGAGGACACACACCTAGAAGAAGACGGGGGATAAAGGCTCAGGCTGCTGGCCCAGTGGCTCCTTGCTCCCCTGCCCCTCACCCAGCTCCGCTCCTCAGCACAATTGGTCATCTTCTCTCAATTCCCATTTCTGTTTGCCCTCTCTAGCCTCCCCATTTCTTGCCCACGGAGTGAGGGGCTCCCGTCGCTGAAAAAAGGCAGGAGGAGCTGCCTCATACTTTTCTAGAAGCTTGAAGGTGGCAGGGGAGAGTCTGAGAGCGGCTCATGCATAGCAGGGTAGGGAGGAGCCCAACACCAGCCTGTCCGGTGCCCAGTGAGAACTTGTCAAAGAGAAGCGTTCCTGGCATAGAGTGAAGCCTCAGGCGGCGCCTCTGGACTCCAGGCCTTCCTCTGCCCTCCTGGGCCCCCTCCCTTCCTTAGATCCTTCCCTCTTCCCTCCCTGAGGGTTGCTCACTGGCTGGGAGAGGTTGGGTGGCCGCCAGGCCCTACAGGCCCAGGAGGCAGCCTTGCCTTGCATGGAGCTTGGCTCCGGGGTGGGAGAAGGGACAGTCCCTCCCCCCGCCCCGTGGGGCGTGGAGGGGTGGAGAGGAGGGAAAGGGCGTTCAGCTCTTCTGCTCTCCAGAGAATTCAGGAGAATTTCAGCTCTTGCAGGGCCCCTGCTGTGATGCAAAGAAGCGATGTTTAGGCAAATTTATAAGCCTTGAGTCTTAGCCAATGTGCCTGCTTATCAGTGTCCGGGCCTGGGCTCAGGGCCAAGCTCCACTAGTCACTCATTGTTTTTTTTTTCTTAAGAGGTTTTATCTTTATTTTTTTCTGTTTTTGTTTGTTGTCTTTTTGGCCATGCCGTGCCACATTCAGGATCTTAGTTCCCCAACCAGGAATCAAACCCGTGCCCCCTGGGTGGGGAGGGCAGTCTTGATTCCTGGATGAACAGGGAAGTCCCTACTCACTCATTCTGAGTCCCTTCCTCCTGGTCTCAGTCTCTGCAAAACAGAGAAGAGAGATGGATAAGGAGATGGCCAAACACCCATGACTTCACACCTTCTACCTGGTTCAAGCAAGGACAGCCCCAGGACAAAAGGACAGGAGGTCTGCACCTTCACCTGGTCCCCCCTCCAAGGAGAGAGGGGGCTGTCCTCCAACACAGTCAGGCCTGCCCTGCCCACTAGTCACCCATGCTCCAGGAAGTCTGGTCCTTTTGGGACAGGTGTGAGTGCTAAGTTGCTTCAGTTGTGTCTGACTCTTTGCGACTATAGCCCTCCAGGGCCCTCTGTCCATGGGATTCTCCAGGCAAGAGTATTGGAGTGGGTTGCTGTGCCCTCCTCCAGGGGATCTTCCCGACCTAGGGATCAAATCCTCATCTCTTGTGTCTCCTGCATTGGCAGGCAGGTTCTTTACCACTAATGGGGGACACTGAGACCCAAAAGACAACGTGAGTAAGACAACGTGATTCGATTCTCTTGCACTCCCAGGAGTCCTGCCTTTGAGCCGTGAGTCTTCCACTTGGGAGTCACAATTTCAGTCTCCGAGCTTGCAGAGCTCAGAAATAGCCCATGAAAAATTCTGGGAGCTGGACCTTCTGAGCACCCTGGTCCTGGGTGCCCGATGAGTTGCAGAGGGACTTGGTTGACTGGGGACACAAGCAAGAGGCCAGAGTCTCCGGCCTCGGGGAGTAACTGCAGTTTGGGGCAAAGGAATAGGAACTCTTCGCTGAATGGAAATGGAAAAATTTGTCTTTGTCAGTGACAAAACACACCCTTTGTTCTTATTTGTTTTCACCTCAGAGCTCTGCAGAGTCCCTGAGGAAGTGAGGGGGAGGGCCGGGGGTCAGAGAAGGACCTCAAATAAATGGGCCTTGTGGTCTCTTGTCAGCGCCAGGCCTGGGGGCACGGGAAAAGGGAGACAGCAGGAGAGTGAGAGGGGTGGGGAAGAGGAGGGGGAGAGGGGAGTCGCGGTTGTGGCCCCTATGGCCCCCCTTCCTCCGCCCCCACAGTAAGGAGGGGCTGGGATCTGCTACCAGCAAGAGGCACAGTCGGTTTTCAAGCTTAGTCCAGACGCTGGGGAAGATGACCCCAGACTTGAGAGTCCTTTGGGTTGGGGACCCTTCCTGAGTCGAGGCTCCACATCCCCCATCACACGGGGACCTCCCCAGGCCAAGCCACTGGACTAGGGACTGTGCAGGATAAGGGTCGCCTTGTCAATCTGAGCACAGTGTCTCCACCAATGGGAGGCTTCCCGGGGCCAAGGCTGTGTCTCCTTCACCACTTCAGGGACTTCCCGGAGGAGGGCCCATCTCCCCATCCAAAGGGCCCACGGGGCC
>NW_011495033.1:9473041-9475946 GCF_000754665.1 Bison bison bison | reverse complement strand
TCTGGGAGGCCCCAGCCACAGGCCCCGCTGACATCCGCCTCGCCTTCTTCCAAGGGGACCACAACGACGGGCTGAGCAACGCCTTCGATGGCCCAGGTGCTGACACCGAGCCTCTATCCTACAGGGCAGGAGGGAAACCCCCAACTAGGAGAGGCAGTCTGGAGAGAAGGCAGTGCAGGGTTCGCTCTTCCTTCAGGTTTGGCCAGCCTGCAGCTCCCTCCAGAGAACCCTCAGTCTTCCCACCTGTAGAATGGGAACAGTGGTCCCTACTTTCTTAGGCGCCACATGGCTGAAGGGTTGGTCACATGAGGTTCTGCATGAAAAGTGTTTTGCAGATTCTAAGGAGTATTATCTCTACTGGGAGAACCTCTTGGGGTCCTGTCCTCCATACCCTGCCTCTTGTCAGGCCGGTGCCTCTCTGGTTCCCCAGGAGTGGATGTTCCCTCAGACCAAGGCTCTAAAAACACCTGGAGGCCACCACAGCTGCACCCCTACTGTCCCACCACCCACTGTACAGTCACTGATGCAGGGCAAGGGATATTCTATCCTCTCCATGCCAACCGCTTCACATATTCATAGCCCAGACTCTTCTGTTTGGCCCCAAAACTAAAGGCTTACTGCTCTTTAGTTATAATGTAAACTGCCCTCATTCCAGTCTGCCCAGCACTGGCCTTCATGACCTGAATACAGGTTATCTGTGTATCTCCTCTCGGCTAGGGAGGCAAGGAGACCTCATCAGACCCCTTCGGGACTTAAGCCCTTGTGTGGCCTGGGAACTTGGGCCCCCACCTCCCCTGCACCCTCCTACTTTCCATCAAGCCCACTCTGAGCAAAACCCACTTCCAAGCCCTGCTCCTGGGACTCAGGGTAGGACTAGGAGAAATCCAGGCTTTACAAGAATCCACGTGTACCACTCACATGTGTTTACACATAACTCCCTTCACCCACAATATCGCCATGAGACGCTGATAGCTGTACCCAGGTGGAGTTTGGTTACTAAGACAGCACTGGACTGGGAGTCAGTTCTCTGATTTGAAACTGGTGTTCATTTGAGTTTATGTCTTCTCCCTTTGAAACCCGCCCATCTGTCTTCCAGGATTACAGTGAGGGTTGCACAGTAAGGGCTTACATGGCTCAGAACAACTTGAGGCATGTTCAAAATTAGAAGCAAGTATTCCTCCTATGTTGGCTTACCAGTTGGCACTAGAGGTAAAGAACCCACCTGCCAATCCAGGAGACATAAGAGACGGGTTTGATCCCTGGCCAGGAAGATTCCCTGGAGGAGGGCATGGCAACCCACTCCAGTATTCTTGCCTGGAGAATCTCATGGACAGAGGAGCCTGGCGGGCCACAGTCCATAGGGTCACAAAGAATCACGCACACACACACATTCCCCCTCAAGGCCGTCTCTCCATGCCCCAGGAGGCTCCTTCTAATGGCAACGTCCCAACTTTTGTTGGGAAGCCTGCTGGGAGTCCTCCCTTAACTCATTGTTGGGAGTCCCTGCTGGCCTGGGTTCCAAGAAGGCCATGTCAGAAGGACTTTCAATGGGCTTCTAAGCCAGCAGCATTGCAGTGCTGTTTGCTGACCCTTGGGGAAAGTGAATTCTGAGGGGGTAGGGCTCTAGAAACTACAAAACTGCCTCTGGACCCTGTTATAAGCTTGAGAATGACTGATCCAGCCCATCTCCCTCTGCTCATGCCTATTACAAGCAGGGAAGCAGAGACCCACAGAAGGCCCTGGCAGAGGGAAGGTAAGAATAAATGAATGCAAGTATTTTTTTTTTTTGGCTGCACTTAGAGGCATGCAGACTCTTAGTTACCTGACAGGAGTCAAATCCTAACCACTGGACTGCCAGGGAATTCCCTTTTATATACTTCTTAATAAAGAAGCCTGCAAGGAGATCCAACCAGTCCATTTTGAAGGACATCAGCCCTGGGATTTCTTTGGAAGGAATGATGCTAAAGCTGAAACTCCAGTACTTTGACCGCCTCATGCGAAGAGTTGACTCATTGGAAAAGACTCTGATGCTGGGAGGGATTGGGGGCAGGAGGAAAAGGGGACAACAGAGGATGAGATGGCTGGATGGCATCACTGACTCGATGGACGTGAGTCTGAGTGAACTCCGGAGTTGGTGATGGACAGGGAGGCCTGGCCTGCTGCGATTCATGGGGTCTCAAAGAGTCAGACACAACTGAGCAACTGAACTGAACTAACACCTCCCCATAAACACACCCAGCACCCAGATGAAGAAACAACAATACCAATACCCCAGAAGTCTCATTATGCCCCCTTCTGGGGTAACCACTGATCCCTAATCCTAGATCTCTTCGAAAATAAGCAGTAGTTATTACCCACAGCAGGGTCTAAGTACTACATGTGACATACGCATGCGCCGTGTGGTGTGCTCAGTCGTGTCTGACTCTGCGACCCCATGGACTGTAGCCCTCCAGGCTCCTCTGTCCATGGGGATTCTCCAGGCAAGAATACTGGAGTGGGTTGCCGTGCCCTTCTCCAGGGGATCTTCCCCGCCCAGGAATCAACCCGTCTTTTATGTCTCCCGCATTGGCAGGCGGGTACTTTAGCACCACCTAGGAAGCCCTATGGGCTGTGCACACATGCCTTTTTAATCTTCAGAACAGCCCCGCGAGGCTCGACTCTCTTAGTCAACATTCTCATTTCTCGAATCTAAAAGCTAAGACACAAAGGCCTTAAGCTATCTGCCCAGGTCACGGCAGCTAGGATAAGTGGTTAAAACCAGGACTGCAAGCCAGGCAGTTTGGCCCCATGCTCTTTGCACACCACGCTGCCTCCGAGGCGTCCAGACCCACAGCCTAGTCATCTGTTCGTTGCTCCACACTTCCGCCTCTGCCAGACTCAATTAGGAGGGAAATCACCCATCAGA
>NW_011495033.1:9471875-9472672 GCF_000754665.1 Bison bison bison | reverse complement strand
GCGCCGCGCGCGCTTATGGCGCCCTACTACAAGAGGCTGGGCCGCGACGCGCTGCTCAGCTGGGACGACGTGCTGGCCGTGCAGAGCCTGTATGGTGAGACCCTCCGGCGCGCACGCCCCTGCGCCCTTACCCGCCCCCTGCGCCCCACCCCCCACCCTCCCGGGACCCCCAAGGCTCGGACGCCGGCTCTTCAAATAGGATTCCCCCCTCCTAAGCGCAGGAAACTGGCTTCCCCATCACTGGTCCTTTCCGATCTGCAGCTTCAGGCTCGCCTCAAAGAAAAACCTCATCTCCCGCTCTGCTGCTTCCCTATGCCTGGTCTCTAGCATCCCGACCCATTTCTGGGCACAGCTCTCCTCTGCGTGCCAATTGTCTGTTCCTGCCCAACCCCCGGCCGCGCAGTAACTCTCATACGCCTCCACCAACACCCTCCCCCGTCCCCCCATTATTCTTGCTCCCAGCTCCAGTGGCTCATTTCGAAACTTTCGCCTCCACGACGTTGATGCCCACTCTTCCCACCCAACTCCCGGCCCCTCGCCCCTGAGCCTGGGTCTCTGCCTGGCGGTGGACTTAGACAAGGTCTTCCCCAGAATGAACTGACCCGTGCTGTTGCCCGGCGACTTATCTGGACCCAAGGCCTGCCTCGGCCTGGGGGGCTGCGTCCCTGAGTACGTGGGGGCGGTGGACAGGGCCAGGATCCCTGGGATCAAGTCTCCGTTTCACATCAGACTAGCAGTTGCTCATGGGCAAAGCATTTCCTCTGTTAAAATCCTCAATTTTACCTTTAAAAAAAAAA
>NW_011495033.1:9469302-9471775 GCF_000754665.1 Bison bison bison | reverse complement strand
GGCCCCCCCCTCCCCCCCCCCCCCCCCCCACAGGGCTGTTTGTTTTAGTGCCTATGAACATGCTTTGTAGCCCAAGAAATCTACACAAACATAATAATAGCAGCTGATATCTTATGAGTGCCTACCATGGGCCAGGCACTTAACAACACCCAAGAAGTAAGAATCTTTTTATCCACAAGTGAAGAGAATGGGGCTCAGAAAGGTTAAATAACTTGTCCAAGGTCACACAGCTAGGAAGGTGCAGACCAGGATTCAGGAACTAAGGCCAAATTCTAAGCTTGCTGGACTCTGCCTCCTTCTCACAAGTGAAGTGCAGTGATGTAATGATCACTGCCGTCATCATCACAGTCCGGGCCTCCGAACTCTGTGCTCCTGCTATCTGCATTGTCCAGGACTAAGAGGACCCTCTGCCCTTCTTAGTTCCAAGCCCTTGTTTGTTTCCCCACTCCAATTTTACCCTTTCACAGACTGTGGGGTAGGAAAGAGGACTTATGAGTTTGGTGCTATAGTTAACACCAACAACCAAGGATAACTCTTAACCCGCAGCACCCACCCCTGCTCTCCTTCCCTGCGCCTGTCAGATAATGAAATGAACCAAGGGGGAGGTCTTGAGCTCTCAACACCTCCCCCCAACCAGTGTGTGTTCTTTCCTGCTGCGCTCCTCCTCCTCCCCCTACCAAGGGAAGCCCCAGGGGGGCTCAGTGGCCATCCAGCTGCCGGGAAAGCTGTTCACTGACTTTGAGGCCTGGGACCCCCTCAGACTCCAGGGAAGGCATCCAGAAACCCGAGGTCCTAAATATTGCCATTCTTCCTTCGATGCCATCACTGTAGGTAAGATGGTCCCACCGGTGCCTCGCTTTCTTCTTTCCTCCCCCCAGCATCTCCAGGGGTCTCTGGAGCTGAAGTACAAGGTTGGAGGGTGGCAATTATAAAATCCAGAAATCCCAAGTCACAAGCATTCCTCAGGGTAGCAAGCCCAAGCCAAGCAAAACCCTGCTCCCTCCTGCACTTTCCCTTCTGTCCCAGCTGTGTACACGGCATCCTCTCTGCTGGGTCCCTTCTCATCAGTTTGGGAAGCTGGGCTCTAGGGAAGCACCTGCCCTGGAAGGAAGGCAGGAGGCTGACGGTCATTCCTCAACTCTCTCTTGGCTCCGGGCAGACGGACAACAGCGCCTGTACGTTTTTCAAGGGAACCAGTTCTGGGAGGTGACAGCTGACGGCAACGTCTCAGAGCCCCGCCCACTGCGGGAAAGGTGGGCGGGGCTGCCCCCCCACATCGAGGCTGCCGCCGTATCATTGGAGGATGGAGACTTCTACTTCTTCAAAGGTACCAGCCCTGGGCAGAGGAGAAAATTAAGTACTAGCGGGGGAGGAATCTACCCAAGGTTAAAAGAGTGTCAAAGGAGTCTCGCTTGCAGTTTGAACCAGCGGCCCCAGAAACTCTCCCAAGAGATTCCTCTAGTGATGGATTGGGAGGCACATGTGCCAAGGTTGTCCCAAGAGAGAGGGTGAAAGCGTTTCAGAGACGAGGGAGGCAGAGGACAGCTCTGAGCTCTGCAATACAGCAGAAGAATGAATCTTCTTTAGAAACCTAGCTGTGTGAGGCTGGGCCTGTCACAACTCATTGTTGTTCAGTCGCCAAGTCATGTCCAACTGTTTGTGACCCCATGGACTGCAGTCCACAGGGCCTCCCTGTCCTACACTATCCCCCAGAGTTTGCTCAAACTCATGTCCATTGAGTCAGTGATGCCATCCAACCATCTCCTCCTCTGTCATCCCCTTCTCCTCCTGCCCTCAATATTTCCCAGCATCAGGGTCTTTTCCAGTGAGTCAGCTCCTCGCATCAGGTGGCCAAAATATTGGAGCTTCAGTTTCAGCATCAGTCCTTCCAGTGAATATTCAGGACTGATTTCCTTTAGGATGGACTGGATGGATCTCCTTGCTGTCCAAGGGACTCTCAAGAGTCTTCTCCAACACCACTCTTGGAGCTTGAATTTGTTGAATGGGGAAGAGAATCCCTCAGCCTTGTTGGGAAAGGAGGATTAAAAGGACATAATGTCTGAGGAATGTGCAGTATATGACATGAGAAAATAGAGTTTATTCATTGATTCAACCAATGTTGAGTGCCTTCTGCACACTGGGTTGGAGGTGTTGGGATACAGTAGTGATCGAAACAAAAATCCCCACCCTCACAGAACTGTTGGTAGTAATGGCATTGGAGAAAGCCCTTGGCCTTGCGGGGAAGCCGTTACTCACCTGGGAGGGGCGTGCTTCCTGCCAGGGATGGGGAGGGGCCTTCAGCGCTCCCCGCCCTCTGCTGACACCTGCTGGAAGTTGAGGCCACAGCAGTTCCTCCTCTGCGGTTTATAACTGATCCGTTTTGGTTATCATGAATACTAACCACCTGGGGCTCCAACTTGATGGGGAGTAGGGGTGTGGGGGGACAGGGGTGGGGTACAAAGCCAGAGGGCAA
>NW_011495033.1:9467650-9469202 GCF_000754665.1 Bison bison bison | reverse complement strand
CCGATCTAGAGCAACCAACTCACCCTGGCTCTTCCCACATCCCACAGGGAGTCGATGCTGGAGGTTCCGGGGCCCCAAGCCGGTGTGGGGCTCCCCACAGCTGTGCCGGGCGGGGGGCCTGCCCCGCCACCCCGATGCTGCCTTCTTCTTCCCTCCTCTGCGCCGCCTCGTCCTCTTCAAAGGCACTCGCTACTATGTGCTGGCCCGAGAAGGGCTGCAGGTGGAGCCCTACTACCCCCGAGGCCTGCGGGACTGGGGCGGTGTCCCAGAGGAGGTCAGTGGCGCCCTGCCCAGGCCAGACGGCTCCATCATCTTCTTCAGAGACGACCGCTACTGGCGCCTCGACCAGGCCAAACTCCAGACAACCACCTCGGGCCGCTGGGCCACAGAGCTGCCCTGGATGGGCTGCTGGCATGCCAACTCGGGGGGCACCCTGTTCTAAAGACGCCTCCCACCTCTTAGCGAGTGCCTTCATGGCCAATGTGTGTCCCCTGCCCCAAGGGCAGACAAGCCTCTGAGCCTCCCCGCAGAAGCCCAGGCAAGAAAGGTAGTCTGCATTTGTTCCCTGGAGGATGTGTTTGTGCTGTCAAGACATTGCATTCGGGATCTCATTTCCCAACCAGGCCTCAAACCCCTTTCCCCCTGCAGGGGAAGCACGGAGTCTTAACCACTGGACCACCAGGGAAGTCCCGAGACATTGACCATTGTGGGATCAACTCAACGAGAAGCTAAAAAGGGTCCCAGACCCCATGGCCCTTTCCCCAGGGACTCATTCCTCCCCAGGCCTTGGGGATTTTGTCTCTGCCCCAAAGGTGCAGTTCCTGTCCCCGAGACCACAGCACTGGACAACCAGGAAGGCTGCCAAACTCAGCAGAGAAGTTGGGACACTTTCCCAGAATGTTCCTTCCCCTCAGGACCTCCTGACTTGGTCCCTAGAGAACTATGTCTTATTTAATCAGAGGCCCTGCCTGCAGGAAGCTTGCTTGTATGGTTTGGGTACCAGAGTCTCAAACCTCAGGAGAGTCAGGACCCAGAACAAGGAGACCAATGCAGACCTGCTGGGCCCTGTTTTTTTTTGGGGGGGGGGGTGTTGGAATAAAGAGGTGCTCCCAGCGAGTGAGCAGGGGAGCAGCTTCCTTGGACCAGTGTCCAGTGAGAGCAGGTGGGCATGGATGCTGGGGAGGGGGCAACCATGTTCTTTTTCCTAGCCGGGCCCAGTGAGCTGTGCATGTGTATAGTCGAGATGGGGAGAGGGGGCCTGCCGCTCTCTTCAAAAACAAAATGTCCTTCACCCACTCACCCTCCAGGCCAGATGGAGAACCCTGTGTGGCCGCAGGATGACAGGGGCCTCTCTGGAGGTCTGGCTGCTGCAGGCGCTGGGGGCCTCTGCAGACTGGGAGAGCACCGGTGCTCACAATGGCCCCGTTGTCCTGGCCACACACGAAGCATTCCAGGAGCTCCCGCTGGCCGGCCAAGAATAGCTGGGATTCCTGGAGAAGGACCCAGCTCCCCAGCCTCCCTGTCTTCAGTCTCAGCAGGCTTCTGGGCTAAC
>NW_011495033.1:9466488-9467359 GCF_000754665.1 Bison bison bison | reverse complement strand
TCTCTCTAGTCCTGCGCACTCCACACCTTCCAGGGCCTCGTCGGCACACACATTGACCGCGGTCAGAGCGGCCTTCCCGCCGGAGGGGAGGAAGGTCCAACCAGCTTCAGCCCTCAGCTCCCAGTGGGCATTCCTGGCGCGGAGCCTGCCTTTTTTCTTCTCAGCGCGCAGTGGGGAGAATGGCCTTTGATTGCCCTTGGCTGCAAGGGCTTGGTTCCGCCCCGAGCTGCTGGGAGGAGGCTCTCCGCCTGCCCTTTTCCCTCTGGCTTGAACCCGGGGGAAGGGCAAGGAGGGTTGATCTTTATCACGCTCACCGGGGTCCTCGCCCCTCCTCTAGGCACTGACACTTGGATCAGAGGCTTTATTGGAGGATTTGAGGGGAGAGGCAAGTTTCCCAGAGGGGTTATTTACTTTAGGCGATGCCTCTGCTCACCGGGCCAGAAGGAACCTGAAATACCCAAGAGACAAGTGAGAGGGCTGTGGGCAGGGGACGGGAGTCAGGTGGGCGATGGGCACCGCGTGCTGACCAGGGAGGCGCTGTTGCAGGAACGGACCTCCAGGTGATGATGTTGGGCTCCGCACTGATGACAGGTGGGGCCGCCCCATCGGGGTGCGCCTGCTGGTCTGCTCCGAGAGGGGGCACCCCTGAAGGGAAGCTCTGCGGCACGTGATCGACGTCGGGGAAGAGAGGGGAGTGTTGCGGGCATTTGGGGTGGAGGCGAAGATGAACGGCTACAGAGGCAGGGAGTTGGGGGTGGGAGGGTTGGTGGCACTCAGGGGCCGCCGTGGGCACGCCGCGTCTTCCCCAGATCCGGGTGCTCCAGAACGCAATGCGCCACGTAGCTCGGCGAGCTGTGCAAGTTCCTGCACT
>NW_011495033.1:9460084-9466248 GCF_000754665.1 Bison bison bison | reverse complement strand
TGAAGGGCCCTCCCTGGTACCCTGACTGTGGCGCCTAACCCGATCCCCGCCCCCAAAAAAGGCAGGCGCCCGAAGGACATGCATGAAATGTGTGGGGCCAGCAAGATTCCAAGAGAAGGTTTCCAGAGTGTGCAGGATTTTCTGGGCAAAGAGGGGCCTGATTTCCTAGGTCCCTGAACTTCCCAGCTGAAGAAGGTTCGGGGCAAGTCTGGTCGCTTCTGTCAAGCTCCGTTTCCCCATCTGTAAAATGGAGAGGAAAAAGTTCCCATCTCAAGGGCTACTGAAAAGCAGGTATCAGATGGAGTCTGTGTGAAGCGCCTGGCCCAGGGCAGGGACGCGGGGCGGGGGAAGCCAGCAACAAGCAGGTGCCATGAGGCTTGAGCCCGGGAATGGTGGTTCATCACCCACTTCCTTCTAACTGGCCTCGGGGTGGGGACTGATGCCTGTGCAGCTGTCAATAATCAGGAAGTGCCCCGATTGGAATTTTAATAGGTGGTTATCTATATTTTGTTTTCTGCATGGAACGGGATTTCCTCCTTCAAAATGGGCCTTGCCTTAAGAAAGCCCAGCGTCACTTGCCGCGAAGGCAATGGCACCCCACTCCAGTACTCTTGCCTGGAAAATCCCATGGATGGAGGAGCCTGGTGGGCTGCAGTCCATGGGGTCGCGAAGAGTCAGACAGGACTAAGAGACTTCACTTTCACTTTTCACTTTCATGCATTGGAGAAGGAAATGGCAACCCACTCCAGTGTTCTTGCCTAGCCTGGTGGGCTGCCATCTATGGGGTCACACAGAGTCGGGCACGACTGAAGTGACTTAGCAGCAGCAGCAGCAGGCAGGAGAGCGCACAGCGCCTCTGCATGATTAGGAAAGGGTGCCTCTGATGCGCAGAAAAATCCAGAAAAGTGGCCGGTATGGTCGGACTAAGTGGAAATCCACCCTTACCCCCACACGCACACCAGGAAGACTAATTAGGAAAAGGCCTCTATTCATCCTTCCAGGCTTGACCCCAACCTTGCCTGTCGGATTTCAGCCACCTCTGATTCCCCCCTTGCTGATGTTCAGGGCACAAACTCCACAATCCCAAGCAGCAGTCCTGGCAGGTGGGAAGTTCCTGGGCTGACCTGAGAGTAACCTACCAGGAGGTGTCCACCACTCATTCAGCAGACACAGGCCCAGCCCTACCGTGTGCCCTGCGGTCTGCTGGATCTGGGGAGCTAGACTTGCAAGGGAAAAAAGGAGGAGGAGGGCAGGGAAGACACAGCTCCTGGGGTTTTCCCTAGAAAGGTCTAGAAAATTTTCCATTGATCCCTGCCCATCTTGTTTAAAGAGGTTGGAAACAAAGGGGAATGATAATAAAGTTAGTGTTCCAGCCCACATGTACTGAATACCAACTGCACGTAGCCACCTGGCTAACCACATCATACGTCCTGCTGCTTCCCGACACTGTCTGGTAGGTGATGAGGTAGGTAAGAGAGGGGCCTTTGAATTTCAACCAAGACTTCTGAAAGCTTTCCAAAAAGAAAGTTTTTTTCAGAGATTCTACCAGTTCTTGGTATTGCTATAGGTGGAGAACCAAGATCCACTGTCTTTTTTTTTTTTTTTTTTTTTCTGTCCAAGCCACAGTGGCTTGTGGGATCTTAGTTCCCAGATCAGGGATCAAACCTGTGCCCCCTGCAGTGGAAGTACAGAGTCCTAACCACTCCAAGTTCCACTGTACTTTTATTTAGGAAAACACACTTAGACTTCTGGCTGTGAAAGGCCAGAGCTAGGGCACAGCCAGGAAGGGGTGCTGGGGACATGTGGGAAGGATGAGGAATTAGAGAGGGAGGGTGGGGCTTTGGGGGCCAGGCTGTGGAGTTTGAACTCTGTCCTTCAGCAGTTGGGGAGCCTCTGGACATTTTGACACAGGGATGTGCTCAGAACATCCTTCAGGATGTTTCCTCTGACAGAAGGAGACAGACAGAGACCCACATAGGAGTCATTACAGTGGTCCAGGCCAGAGAAGACAAAGATCCGAACAGCAGCAGATGAAGATGTGAGAGAAGATGTCAGAAATATTCAGAAAAGAGAGAGGAGAGGGCTTGTATATGGATGGGTAACTGAGAAAACTTCTACTCTGGGGCTGCCATGGTGATGAGCTTGTTGATCCATCCTGGGGTCGAGAGACCCGTCCTCCAGCTCCACTCACCGTGTTTATCCATTCTCCCCAAAGTCGTGCTGCCCTCTTTCCCTGATTAGGCAGAGGGATGGGACAGAGTTCCCATAGAGCTTGGTCTGGTCTCTAGGGCCTCTGCTGGATTACAAGGGGGCGGGGCTAGAGTCTCACCTGCCAATAGGATTCCACCCGCAGACTAACTGCCTTTTCTAGAACTTCCATCCCAAACCCTACCTTCTCTCTTGGGAAGGTATTAAAGGGGACAGAGAGTAACTTTGGGGCTTCCCAAGTGGCACTAGTGGTAAAGGACCCACCTGCCAATGCAGGAGACATAATGGGTTCGATCCCTGGGTCGGGAAGATCCCCTGGAGGAGGGCACAGCAACCCACTCCAGTATTCTTGCCTGGAGAATCCCATGGACAGGGGAGTCTGGTGGGCTACATACAATCCATAGTGTTGCAAAGAGTCGGACACAACTGAAGTGACTTAGCACAGAGGGACTTTGGCCCCCCATAGACTGGGGTCAATTCCCAGCTCTACCACATAAATGTAAACTCTGAGTGTTAGTGAGTTATCTTTCTGACCCTCTGTCTCTCTTTCTGTATGTCAGAGCCGTGCAGTACAGACTTTACCTGGCCCACTGAAAACACGTAAAGCATTATGTCTACTGGCATCACTATTTTCTCCCCTTCCCTTTCAGTTCAGTCCCCATCTTTCCTCCTCCCTGCTTCCCACCCCGCCCACCTCCAGCTCACTGCCTTAGCTCCAAGGAGCAGAGGACACGGTGTCAAGTTATAGGAAGCAGGGCTCAGGTAAGATCCAGGGGTAGCTTCTGGATGTTTGGTATATGTGTGAGAGCTGGGGCTCAGGAAAGGAATAAAATTGTAGAAACTTGGGGAAACTCCTTCATTGCTTGGCCTGACAGTGGGGTGTTTTGGCAGAGTCAGTGGTATTCAGAGGGGCAGAGGATGCAAACCCAGGTCTGGAGAGCCTCCGTCTGATGTGATACAGTTGCTGGAGTCAAGAAGATCCCAGTCTGTTAGGGGAACATGACATGGTGCTCCGTCCAGGTCTGAAGTGGGGGCATGGGTCTCTTCCTTCAGGCATCTCCCAGTTTGGTGGGATATAGAGCAAAGAGGGCAGACCAGCCTCCAAGAATCTCGTGGGGGTAACACTGTGAAGAACCGTAAAGAATCTAAAATTTTACCCTATGTGCAAGCTAGCAAGTTAGCACACTGTATTTTCCTAGGTGCTGCCAAAACACGTGAGACTCTTGAGTTAGAGATAAAAGACCTCATTACTGATGACGCAGCAGCATTGGGATACCTGTGTCATCTTCTCTTGGCCCCTGTCCCATGGGTGCTAGGTAGTACCTGCATATGTAGTGGCTTGCATTGTAAGAGGAACCCTGAGCTTAGGGAACCCTAATTTTTTTTATACTGGATAGTAACCAAACCTGTTTTTTGCTCTGGAAAAAGACACTGTATCTTCCAAGGTTTTTCACTATATAAACACCTTTGAAACACCTCTGCAAAAAATAGGAAAGACCCATGGAGAACGCTCTCCTCCCCAAACCTGAATATCCTTACATTTTCTAAAGGAGCTTATAGCCACCTTGGTTCTCTTTTTAAAATTTATTATTTATGGCTGCGCTGGGTCTTCGTTGCTACACCCAGGCTTTCTTTAGTTGCAGCAAGTGGGGGGCTACTCTTCCTTGCAGAGCAGGAGCTTCTCGTTGCAGTGACTTCTCTTGTTGCAGAGCACAGGCTTCGGTAGTTTGGCATGCTGGCTTAGTTGCCCCGCAGCATGGAGGATCTTAGTTCACAGACCAGGGATTGAACGTATGTCCCCTGCATTGGCATTGGCAGAAAAATTCCTAACCACTGGACCGCCAGGGAAGCCCCTAGCCACTTTGGTTCTTGATGGGACATTTCAAAAGCTTACTCTGTCCAATTTAAATGGCTTCATAGAATGGCTGGAAGACTTGACAGGTTCTGTCTTTGGGGCTGGGCCCATCTTCCCTAACTTCAAGAAAACTCTATCCATGAATAATACCTAAACAAGATAGGATCCTATTAGCAAGAAAGGAAACAGCTCCTCTGTCTCGGGGGTAACCAGCCTCTAGAATGGCTCCCAATGACCCCTGTTGCCTGGTATTCCCTCTGATGTAGCCCCTTCCCATATGAAATAAGGCCAACCTGGGTCATTGATAGGATGTTGTGGGAATTGACAGAGTGTGATGTTCAAGGCTATGTAATAAAAGACCCTGTGGCTTCTGTCTTGCTCTGTCTCTCTGGAGAAAGCCCACTGCCATGTCACGAGGACACTCAGCCAACCCCACGGAAAGATCCATCCATCCATGTACTGAGGAACGCAGGCCTCCTGCCAGCTTCAGTTTTCTTGTTTCCTCATCCATGAAATGGGTACAACCATCATTATCTTGACGCCTTTAGAAGGTAACTGAAAGAAAATTACTTTCCAAAAGGTAAAGCAAAGCCCTACATAGAGACCCTATTTCCCCTCTTCCTCAAATTCCACCTGTCATTGCTATTCCTGGGATATACCAAGTATCTGCCTGCCTGGAGTGTTTTTGGGTTGTGTGTTTGTCACAGCACAAGGCTTCAGGATCTTAGTTCCCCAAGCAGGGATTGAACCCTGGGCCCCTACAGAGAAAGTGCTGACTTCTAACCACTGCACCTCCAGGGAATTCCCCCACCTGGAGCGTTTGCCCTGGCTGTTCCTTCTGCCAGGGTGCCCTTCCAGCAGACATCTTCAGGGCTTGCTTCCTCACTTCTCTCAGGTCCCTGCTCAAATATCACCATATCAGTGAAGTCTTTCCCAGCCACCTTACAGAAAGTCCCCCAGCCCCAACCCGTCTCCTGGAGCCCTTCTGTTTTCTCCCTGGTATGTGTCACCATCTGACTCACTACAGACTCATCTGTTTATCTGTCATCCATCACCCACCATCATGTAAGCAGCCTCCGTGAGGACGGGGGCTACCTGAAAAGTGAAAGTGTGAGTGGCTCAGTCTGATCTTTGAGACCCCATGGACTATAGCCTGCCAGGCTCCTCAGTCTCCAGACAAGAACACTGGTATGGATAGCCGTTCCCTTCTCTAGGGGATCTTCCTGACCCAGGGACCGAACCCGGGTCTCCCGCATTGCAGGCAGATTCTTTACTGTTTGAGCCACAAGGGAAGCCCCTACAGCTACATCCTCACGCACTATAATAGCACATGGCACACAGTAGGTCTGCAGGAAGTATTTGTTGAATGCATGCATCCCTGTGGCCATGGAGGAGGAACTATGATTGACCGCCTGCTCTGGAGGAATCATGTGGGTAGAGTAGGGGATGGAGCCGGTTCTCCAGAGAAGGCGGGGATCATGGCACACAGCCAGAGCTGCTGGGAGAATCAATGAAGCTGGGACCCCTCAGTCCTGACAGTCGGAGACTTCTCACATCCACGAATCCTCTCTTCCTCACAACGCCCCAGAGAGGGAGGTATTATTATTCCCATTTTACAGTTGAGGCAAACAAAGGCACAGAGAAGACAGATAGTATGTGAAGGGGGGATTCAGGAAAGAGTCCAAGGCCAGACTCTTGGCTCTGAACTCTATGGCTGCATCTATTTCACCCCTAAACGGCAGTGCTCACTGAACTCGGAGAGGCATGGCGCCCACTGGCCCTGCTCCCCTCCTTCCATTCCCCAAAACCCTCCACCGGGGTTGACCAAGTGAGTGATAAGCCAGTCCCAGCCTCTTCTTGGCTTCTTGGGCCCCAGGGCAGCCGATGCTGGGAAGGGTTAACAAGGAGTGTTTGTAGCAGCCACTGGTCTCCAAGGAGAGGAAAGCAAAGTGGAGAGGCCGACAGACAGCCAGACTCCGGGCTGGCTGGTGGGGGGTGGGAGGCAGCTAGTGTGGCCTGTCCGGCCCTGGGGGGGGAGAGAGGAGTGTCTTCCCCTCCATCTGTCCTGGGAGCCGGCGACCTCTGAGCAGACTGGGCAGCT
>NW_011495033.1:9459594-9459984 GCF_000754665.1 Bison bison bison | reverse complement strand
CTGAGCTATCCTTATTTCAGCCTCTTTTCTCCACTGAATTTTCCTACTGAGCTATCCTCATTCTATTACTCTTTATATCCTTGATTAACGTTTAATTAAGCAATTGTTTCCTGATCTTCGCCGACGCCATCCCCGCTTCGAATTCCCTGGATCAGCCGGGGCTGGTCCCCGGCATTTAGAAGGTAACTGAAAGAAAATTACTTTCCAAAAGGTAAAGCAAAGCCCTACATAGAGACCCTATTTCCCCTCTTCCTCAAATTCCACCTGTCATTGCTATTCCTGGGATATACCAAGTATCTGCCTGCCTGGAGTGTTTTTGGGTTGTGTGTTTGTCACAGCACAAGGCTTCAGGATCTTAGTTCCCCAAGCAGGGATTGAACCCTGGGCCCC
>NW_011495033.1:9459177-9459494 GCF_000754665.1 Bison bison bison | reverse complement strand
TAAGAAAAAAGCAGACGGTAAAGGGATTTAGCAACAATATTAACCCCTGATATGCCGGCTGCTCCGATTCCAAGGGGAGTGGCTGGGCCCCCGCCTGAGGGCATTGTAGGACTTGTGCTAGGGTGTAGCTCGCTTTCTTTTCAAGAAATTTCGGTGGTATATGGTGTGGTAGATTCTGATTATATTGGAGAAATTATAGTTTTGATCTCGCGGCTTACCAAAACTGTGCAAATTAATAAAGGTCAAAGAATAACACAGTTTTTGCTTTTACCTTATCAGGCAGGAAAAAACTTGACTTCTCAAGCTAAGAGCCACAG
>NW_011495033.1:9449354-9459077 GCF_000754665.1 Bison bison bison | reverse complement strand
TGAGTCAGGGGGAACCTGCCGAGACCCCACAGGTGACAGGAGTGAAGACGCAGCCGCGGCAGAGTGGAGGTGCCCGGCCCAGCCATGCTCCAGCCCCGGGCCAGCAGGAGGAGACCTGGGACCCCCGGGCCTCGGGTGAGCAGCATCCAGCCCTTTAAGTCCAGCGAGCAGTACCTAGAAGCCATGAAGGAGGACCTGGCCGAGTGGCTTCGGGATCTCTACGGAGTGGACATCAGCGCAGCCAACTTCCTGCAGGTGCTGGAGACAGGCCTGGTGCTGTGCCAGCATGCCAACGCCATCACTGAGGCCGCCCTGGCCTTCCTGGCTGAGACACCTGACCAAGCCCAGAGGCTTCCTCTGCCCCGGGCCGGGGTTTCCTATAATGAGGCTGCCCAGCCTCGCACTTTCCAGGCCCGGGACAACATTTCCAACTTCATCCATTGGTGTCGCAAGGAGATGGGCATCCAAGGTAATCCCCCTGTGTTCCCCCACCTCGCAAGACCCTTCTCCTGCCAGGCATCCATCTCCTCTCTGAGGCTCAAGCTGTCAGGGGTCAGGGGTTCTCCTTCCAGATTTGCCTTGGGCCAGCTCCTCATTCCTTTTCATGCTTCAGTTTCCCTATCTCATAGTAAATCCCCAGTAAATCAATGCGTTAAATGAATGATTTGAGCACCTGTCTCTTTGGGGTCACGCACAGGGCTGGGCAGTGAGTGCTGAGAGGCTGAGAACCTATCAGAGCTAAAAGAAGTTGTGGCCCGAGAGAGACAGCTGAGAAGCATAAATTACAGCCCAACTGATAGAAACTCAAGTAGAGCTTCTGTGCCGGGGAGATGGGAGGAAACAGTCACCTGATGAGGCCTAGAAAAACCCAATAGAGGACGGAGATTTGAGCTGAGTCTTCGGGAATAAATAGAAATGTGGAGGGCAGGGAGTTCTAGGCAGAGGGGGCATGGAGAAGGCATGTGTTTGGGCCGCGGTGGAGTGGGGAGGAGGCAAGTGGACCCCAGCCAGTCTTGCTGGGGCTTGCAGGACTCAGGGAGTGACATATCAGCCTTCCTCATCACTTTGGCCCTGAACCCAGTGGCAGGGATGTACCTGAATGCTCACCACCCTCCAGCCTTTGGCGGTGGGGATGGGGCGGTGGGGAGGGGGGGTCAGGCCCCGCCCACTAGCTGGTGGCCGCAACAGTATGGAGCAGGCTTGCAGCCTTGATAAAGGCTAGTGTTTTATCGGGCACTTAACCACAGGCCAGACATTGCCTGCAGTCATATAGCTATCCCCACCACAACCCCATGAAACAGACAGCATTCCCATTTTACAGAAGAGGAGACTGAGGCTGGGACTAGCCCAAGGTCATACAGCCGGTGGGTGGGAGCGTCAGGATTCCAAGCTGGCAGCCAGACTCCGGAGCCTGTACTCCACCCTGCCAGGTTATGCATGGGCTGGGGGTTGAATCTGGGGTGCCTGGTGGTTACTGGAAGTGAGAGACCTGGGTGCTTCTTCCTGCTGAACCCATCCTGGCAGACAGAGCAGAGAGAAGGGCAGGTGGAACTGGGTTCCTTCTCTTGGCTGCGTCCCCTCTTCCTGCCCCCACCTCTCTTATTAGGCAGCCACCTGCTCTGTGCTCTGTACCCGAGCAATTCTGCCCCAACCCCTCCGAGGGGCTGGCCTGACACCAAGATCCTGAGACACTAACCCCCATCCCAAGCCTGCTTCCCCCCTTTCCGGGGTCCAGGGTGGTCCCAGGGCTCTCCCACGCGCAGCGCTCTCTCCATGGAGGTCAGCAGGGGGCTCAGGCTGCCTACCCTCCTCTCGCCCCGAGCCAGAGGTGCTGATGTTCGAGACGGAGGATCTGGTGTTGCGCAAGAACGTGAAGAACGTGGTCCTGTGCCTGCTGGAGCTGGGCCGCCGGGCCTGGCGCTTCGGCGTAGCGGCACCCACCCTGGTGCGGCTGGAGGAGGAGATCGAGGATGAGCTGCGGCTGGAGCGGGCCCTGCCCCCGCCCAAGCCCCCGCAGCCGGCGCCCCCTGAGCGACGGCCCTGTCACTCCCGCGACCTGGACCAGCTGGTGAGGACTTGGGCACGCCCCGGGCCCCGCCCCCTCGCCCCCCGCCCCAGCCAGCCACGCCCTTCCTGAGCTCCAGGCCCCACCCCGACACTCCCCGACCCCGTGGTTTTTAGTTAAATCGTGTCCACTCTGAGCCGCCACCCTCGTCGTTTTCATTAGGAATCCAGCACCCTACACCTCTCTCGTTTAAACCCCGTGGGCCGGTGGTTACAAAGGCAGACGCCAGCACCCTCTCTGACGGCTGGGTTCAAGTCTTAGCTCACTGCTTTGCGGCTCTGTGACTTTGGGGCAGATTATTTGCCCTCTCCTCTCTGTGCCTCGGTTCCCTTTTCTGTACCGTGGGGATGTAGCTTTCCCATGCCTACCTTCCATGACCGCTGTGGGTCTTAGGTGAGCCAGTGCACGGCAAGCGCTCGGCCTGTGTCCCGCACAGTGGGTCCTGGGGTGGGAGTGAACTGGGAGCGCCTATCCACTTCCACCACCAAGAAATCGAGCTCAGGGAGGTTTCTTCACCTGCCCAAGGTCTATAGTGCGGGGGAGGCAGTCAGATCCCAAGGTCTGCCTTAACCATCACACTCCTCGGCCCCTGTTGGCTGACCCAGGAGAGCGCTGAGCCGTAGGTCACCACTCAAGGTCTTGTTCTCCTTGAGTGATTAAACGCCTTCTCTGCTTGCTTGTCAGCCCCTAGTCCTGACTCTGCAGAAGCCTTGGGGCTGGGGGCTGGGGACAGGCAGGCGGCCCATTGAGCTTGACCCAGAGTGCAAGGGCGCTTGGGTCCCTGGGCAGAGGGGAGGGCTGAACCCAGTGCCCACCGCCCGCAGGTTCAGAGCCTGGTGAGCCACTGCACCTGCCCGATTCAGTTCTCCATGGTCAAGGTGTCAGAGGGGAAGTACCGCGTGGGAGAGTCCAACACCCTTATCTTCATCCGGGTAAATTGTGGGAGGGGAGGTGGAGGGAGCCCAGGGGGTCAGCAGGATCAGGAGTCCTGCGGTGGGACTTTATCTAGGCCTGAAGGTGAGGAAAGGAGATCACCATCCACCTCTAGCTATCCATCAGAAGGCTTTCCCTCTCTCCCTCTGGAAATTCCAGATTCCTGCAAAGTTGGCAAGCATGTCCCCCGCTCCTATTAGGGCAGTTAGAAACAGCCCCCACCCCCATCTACCTCTGCCTCAGCCTAGTTCAGAGGGGGGGGTCTTCAGGCAGAAGTGGGGGTGAAGGGTACGCCCACTTTTCCACCCACAGGCTTGGTCACAGCAAGGGGCCTGAGACTCGCCCCGCCCCCCCACCAAGTCTGTGCTCCCTGTATGGCCAGCCGTGGGCCACCGCTCACATGCAGCTTCTGAGCACGGGGTTCTGATGCTAGTACAGGTCTGACCTGTGCCCCCCTCGAGTCCCCCGCCCATACCTGGCCCCCTCACCAGTAAGAGCCTGTGCTCAGGGGCGCAGCTGAGACTTCTCGCTGGGCCAGGCCGCCCATGGGGGCAGAGCCAGCTCCCCGGCCCTCGCCCCACAGCCTGAGCTAAGAGCCCTGTGAAGTAGGTGGGGAAGGACTGTGGTGCCTTGTTTCCTCTGAGGAAGTGGAGGCCTGAAGAGACTACATGACTGTGACCGGGAGTGAGGCCAGGACTCCCTCGAACTCTTTAAACACACACACCACAGAGCAAAGCCAGGGCCCATTTCTGATACAAACAGGTGCAGGTCTGAACCCCTTCACGGTGAAGAGAGAGACGAGAGTCCAGGGCCAGATGACCCAATGCTCGTGAGGTCCTGTGTCTCTCTGTGGGGCAACCTGCCATTCGTCAGCTTGGCCTCCACCCTTGACAACATGTGTGATTTGATGCCAGTCACAGGAGGGTCTTGGGCTGCAACCACACACGTGTGTGTGTACATGGATGCGAGCTAGGGCTGAAGGCCCGCAGGCTGGTCCAGGGAGAGGGGACAAACTCACCCTGCCCTCCACCCCACCCTTGCCCCCTGCAGATCCTCCGGAACCACGTGATGGTGCGTGTGGGGGGCGGCTGGGACACACTTGGTCACTATCTGGACAAACATGACCCCTGCCGGTGCACGTCCCTCTGTGAGTCCCCTGGGAGCCCCTTCCCTGTGACTCTGGGTTGGGAGGCCAGGAGCAGAGGCGGGAGGTAGATCTGATCTCCAGGGGCAAGAGGTGCGCCAGGAGATGGAGAAAGACACCGTAGAAGGTACCGGTGTGGGCAGCCATAGTGTAGTACCAGTTTACACCACAAGATGACGCCAAAGCCAAACACTCAGAATCAGCATTTGGTCACTGGTGCATGACGCCTAGGTTTAGGTTTGGTTCTGATGGAGGCACCAAGCATGACTTGGAAGGGTCTTTAGTCTTCCCTTAATCTCCATCAGCACCTCAAGACATCCCAAATAAGCATGCAATCTAAGTAAAGGATGTGAACTTGCAATACAAATGCAGCTTTCAGCAAGTCCCCCACCTGGGCCCTCCAACCAGATTTCATGCCCTAAACTCCTCCCGTGAGGAAAATTCTGGTGTTATCACTGTCCCAGTGGGTCCCAGTGTCTCTAATGTGGGATTCAGGGTGGGGAGCAGCTGGGGAGGGAACTGTGGACCCCATCAGCAGTTTAACCCTTTCCTCCTCTCCTCTCTCTGGGGGCTATGTTGGTAGCACACAAGACAGGCAGCTTCCTGCAGCCCCCTGCCCACCCTGTGCAGCACGAAGTGAGGGTGCAGGACGGGCCCTCACAGCCCCAGCCTACGATGACCATCAGCCGCTCCCAGAGCCCACTGCCCCCCGTGGACTGGAAGACATATACCTCTTCAGGTCGAAAGCTGAGGCCCCCTGCTGTCTCCTCCCCCAGACCCCAGCGTGAACAAAGAGCCGTGCCAGGGGTCCACAGAGAAACAGCACCATTGCTGAGGTACTGGGGAGGGACAGGGCAGGGCCCTTTCCTGATTTGGAGTCCACACCCCCAGAGGCCACCCCAACTCAAGATAAGGGGGGCAGGACTCCCAGCAGTGCGCCATCCCAGCAGGACCTCAGGTGTTCAGAACCAAAAAAAAGCACCCAGTACCTTTAGGATCATCTAGTTACATTATACATCATCCCATTTCACAGATGAGGAGGCTGAGGCCCATAAAGGGAAGAGACTTACCCAAGACCTGTCTATCTATTTCATGGTACAGCAGAAACAAAGACCCTCTCCACCCAAAACTGCTGACCTATAGTCATGGGATCTGAAGCAACCTGGGGCCCAGACCAGGCTTCTTTCTGCCGGTTCCCCAAGGAATGGGGTGGGGGGAACAGGCTTAAACAGTATCTGCTCTAAGGAAGCATCTCTGGCAGTCATGGGGGAGAGGGAATGTCTACTTCACTCAACATGAAGTCTGACCCCCCCGGGAGTTCTGGCTGGGAGAAGGCCATCCCTTCCCAGAGCCAGGGGACTGGATTACAAGACCCTGCAGTTTATGATTCATCCTTTCAGGTGCCAGGAGAAGTCTCTTGCCCCATCTCGGAGGCAGCTGCCAGCTGGGGACAACCTGCCCAGGCCCCAGTCCTCACCCACTCCCAGGGACGAAGACCCACCGTGTACCTCCTTGGGGAAGAGGGAGGAGAGACACCCCCCTGAACCCCCCCGGGGGAGGACTCCCACATCTTCGGTTCATGAGAGGACAGACAGCCGGGGAACTCATGCCAGGACCCCCACCCCCCAGAGAGTCCGAGCCCCCGAGGCCACCGCCAAAGGGACACCAGCAAGAGGACTGTCTCCCCTGCCTCGTTCTCCCAGCCCAGCCAAGCCCGTGGGCCCCAGGCAACCACCCTGGGGTGAGGTTGAGGGTGCTTCCTCGCAGCTCAGGGAGCCAGCACCTGTCTGCTCTCCATCCCCTGTCAAAGGATCCACCAAGATCCCTGTCCAGTTGCCCCCAGCATGCCCCCCAACTCCGGGAAGAGGCTTTGCAGGAACTGTAAGTGGAGGTCCCAGCACAGAACTGAAGAGAGGCCCCCTTCCATTAAGGGCCACCAGTGGAGACCTGTCTGGGTCCAGACATGAGCACTGTTCTGTGGAAGAGGGGCAGGAGGACCTGAAGCTGGGCGTCCAGGTGACAGCGGAGGCTGGAGGGCCTTGGGGCCTGGGCCCACAGCACCGGGAGGGGAGGTGCACCCCCTTGCCATTGGGCAGAACCAAGGAACAAGGCATCCATCATGGCCTTGAGGAGGAGCTTCCAACCAACATGAAGCTGCTAGGAATGGCGGGTGCCCGCCCCCAGGGCACTGGGTCTGTAGTCATTCCTCGCAGTGGGGTCTACGTGCCCAGTCTGGGTGGGTGGTGGCCTGACCCTGGGGGTCTTTATGACAAAGTCATCCAAGAGCTGATTCAGGACCCCCCACCCCTCCTTAAAGTGGACCTGGGAGCCTGGAAGGCAGCCCCTCCAGGCTCCCCTACGCCAGCTGTAACTGCAGGCCCAGGAAGCCTCAAAGGGAAATTGAGAGCCCAAGAGAGTGGGCTGAGGACAGTAGCAAACCCCAGTGCCAAGGGCATCAGCACAAAGGCCCAAGGGGGACAGGACTGCTCAGCCCCTACAGTGTCTGCCAGCCCAGAATCCCTCACACTTTCACCCTCTGACCCCAGTTCCGAGAGAGCCAAGGCATGTCCAACCAAGGGCAAGAGAACACTTAGGAAGCCCCAGAGAATCCCATCCATCTACAAGCTGAAGCTGAGGCCCAGGATTCGGCCCCGGAGAGATCACAGGCCTGAGAAGCGGCCATCACGGATCCCCAAGCCATTGACCTGCCTGCCCCTGGGTCCAGTCAGGGCACCCCTCAAAGGCAGGCTGGTGAGAGCAGCACTGGGCAGTAAGGGAGGGGAGGCAGCCCTGGTGGATGGAGCCTCGGCAGGGGAGGAGGAGGACAGAGAGGAGAGGAAAGAGCCAGCCGCCTCACTGGAGAGCGGCTCCCCACCTTCGGAGGGCCAGGGGCCCTGGCAGCTTGATCCAGTCCCCCTCTCACCTGAGGAGGAGTCCTGGGTCTGAGAAGATGCTTTCCTCCCTGACCCCGAGGAGGGAAGTGAAAAGATGCCCACGCACTCCCAACTGCAGGAACAAAAGGGAAGGTCCCTCCCCTCAATACAGGGCCTTGGTCAGGAGAGGTTAGAAAGCAAATAGAAACTCCATCTGCTCATTTGAGCAGAAAGGCAATCCATGAGTCTCGATCCAACTCCAGGATGGTGGGGCTACCCTCTCCCAAAACAGCTCCCCCAATTCCTGCACCCTCTTCTCTGGCCAGGCCCACTTCCACAACTCTTATGTTATTAAACATGAGAGGGTCTGCCCCTGAACCCCCAAGTCTTGAATCCACTCTATGACTGTGGTGATGCAGAAAGGTGTAGCAGCATTTTTCCCATTGGGGGGTGGTGGGGGAGGTAGGAGGGAGCTAGGGGGTGAGAGACGCTTCGCCTTTGGAGGTTCAGCCAACCTTGCCAGACAGCCCTTCTTTCCCAGAGCAGTTGTTGCATCAGCACCATGGACAGGGACAAGGTTGCCCCATACAGGCTCCTGTGGGGCTTGGCGCTAGTGGTAAAGAATCCTCCTGACAACGCAGGAGATTAAGGGATATAGGTTCAATTCCTGGGTCTGGAAGATCCCTTGGAGTAGGGAATGGCAATCCAGTCCAGTATCCTTGTCTGGAGAATCCTATGCACAGAAGAACCTAGTGGGCTACAGTCCACAGGGTCACAGAGTCCAACACTACAGAAGCAACTTAGCACTTAGCAGGCGTGACTTCAAAACTCTACCCTGGTGGTTGGGAGCTGAGATCACTGAGTCAAGAGGGATGGTTGAGAGCATTCTTTAACACATCTACACCCCTTGAGTTAGCACCTCAACCCTGAGTGGGAGGAAGACACAAAACCAGAAGCTGGGCCTGAGTCCACTTATGAAAGTTTTCCCAAGAAGGTGGCAGAATGTTATCCTCTCAGTGGTTTTGATCAGTTGGAGGGTTCCAAGGCAGGGTAGATGGAGAGAGATGAGTCCCCACTCTCCCTTTCCCTTGGTTCTCCTGGTTGACTCGGGCTTTAGGACTGAGGCCACCTCATCACCTGGAGCTCAGAAGGCAGACCCCGTAGGGAGCCCCTTCGTCCCCACGGCAGGAACTGAGCCAACACTTTGGTACAGAAACGAGGGAAAACACTCCCTGATTTTTAATCTGACTTCCGATCACAGCGCAATGGGCGTCACACACTCTTCCAGACCCTGTGGTGGGAAACCCTGGGGAGGGAGGGGGCAGGGAGGAGGACAGCGACTCAGAATGGGAGCAGAAGGAATAAAAATCAAAGATCTGGGGTGTAGTGGGAGGGTGGGTAAGGGGGGGCGGCCAGGTGATACATTCCAACTGCTCCAATGGGGGCCAGCCAGAGGCCTGGGTCCCTCACCCTCACTTTAGGTGCCCCGGGGTGGGGGTAACGGCAGCAGGGCAGGTGAGATGCTGCCCTCCCTCACCCATGCCCCTGGTGAGTCAGAGGGCAAGGATGTAGGGGAGAAAGGGGGCAGCCCCTCTTCTTTACCCTCCCAGCCACTCCAAGGTGTGGGGCAGGGGAGCCACCTCCTCTGCTTCAGAGGGAGGCTCAGAGAGGGAAGGTCACTTGCCCAAAGTCACGCAGCACAGCAGGGACCGGAACCCTGATACTGGACCGCCCTAAGTCAGGGCAGTCACGGTGGAGCTGCGTTAGCCCCAGAGAGCGGAGAGGGCATCACCTGGGGAAGTGGAAGGAAGAATCAAAGCTTCCCTCTCACACTGGATCTGGATGATAAGTTAGCCACCCATGACCCCGTCCCCAGACTCCTCTCCATCACCACCCTGGGCTACCTGGTGTCCTGGTCTGTATGCCACAGCTTGGCTACCTCGGAGCTAGCTTGTTCTCTCTCCTAACAAGGGACCTCATTATCTTCCCACCAGAGCAGGGCTGAGGGCTCAGCCTCAAGACCTTGGCCTGGAGGCAGGGGAGCTCACACCATTTCTCCCGCCCTCCAAGTCCCCCAGTAATCTCCTCAGGCCACTCCCAGTGTCTTCGTTTCTTTTGTTATTTCTAAGTCGGTACAAAACTGACAGTGATCAGCTCTGGTGACGAGAGGTAGAAACTGGCCAGGCAGCTGGAGAAAACGGGGCGCTTTGGGTCAGGGCGTAGTGTCATCAGGTGTTGGGACAAGGGGGCATCAGATCCCAAGGGCCGCCATCTGGGGGTAGGGATGCCGGCATTATCGCCCCCAAGCATGGGAGCAGGGGGGTGCATAATTCTTTCTGTGGCTCTGCCCCTTCCCAGATTAATCAGGGTAGTCTGAGATTCAAGGCAGGGAGGGTCTGGGGCAGTCAGCTTGGGGTCAGATGGGGAAATAAGAATCTTCGCTGAAATAACCTGACTGCCGCCCACCCCGCCCACCACCAGCCCTCCCCCAACACCCCCCATCTGGCAGACCACCCAACCCAGAAGGGAATACAGGGCTGAAGCTGGCATCATGTAAATAAATCTATCATTTGGGGCATTCCCTCTCCACATTCTGTCAAGAAGAAAAAAAAAATTTTTTTTTAACCCAGGGGGTGAGCTGGCTTTAGGGTCAGGAAAGGGGTGAGGGGCACCCGGCAGGGACGGACCATCGAGTTAAGGCTGGAAGG
>NW_011495033.1:9439556-9449254 GCF_000754665.1 Bison bison bison | reverse complement strand
CAACCCTCGGACCCCAGTTGTGGTCCGTGGGCCACCCGCATCTCTCTGCCCTGTGCCGGTGATGCTGACGGTCAGAAGGCTGGCCTCACCAAGAAGCTGCCAGGATCCGCGACAAGGGGATGGACGAAATGAGAGCCCTGTGAACGAAGCTGGAAGGTGGAGAGGGTGGGGAACCAACAGACGCGTGGGCGGACAGACAGACAGACACGGGGAAAGACGACGCGGAGCGATGACAAGACACCACACACACTCTCTGGAGAAGACGGGTGTGTGTAGGGGGTGGGGGGGGTCCGGCCAAGGCAGCACCACCCCACCCCCACCCTGCGTGTCCCGCGCGCACCGTGATCCCGGAGGGCGGGGTGCCCCTGGGGCCGGGCCGGGCCGGGAACCGCAGGAACTACAGCACTAGAAGCGGCCGTCCCCGGGGCGGACAGGCGCGGGAGTGGGGACGGGGCGCTGACGGAGACACCCTCTCGCCGCCCTCGGCCTCTCTCCCCCCACCGGGGGGAGGTGCGTGGCTGCAGGGGCGTCTCAGGCCCCACACTGGGCCGTCGGAGTTGTCCTCCCGCCCCGCGCCCAGCCGCATCACATGACGGCGCAGCGGTTGCGGCGCAGCGCGCCCTGGAAGCGCAGGGCGGCGTGCACGTGCTTGCAGCGCGCGCAGCCCACGCTCTTGAGCAGCTCGCTGAAGAGCAGCAGGATGTGCCAGTTGTACTTGGCCGAGCACTCCACGTAGCCGCACTTCCAGGTCTTGCGCACCAGGTGGGACACGTTCCAGCGCGGGATCACGCGTCCGCGCTGCAGGTCCCGCTTGTTGCCCACGATGATGATGGGCGTCTCCGAGGTGCCGATCACCCTGCGGGG
The DNA here is from genome assembly GCF_000754665.1 of Bison bison bison. Lineage (NCBI taxonomy): Eukaryota > Metazoa > Chordata > Mammalia > Artiodactyla > Bovidae > Bison > Bison bison. The sequence goes on along the minus strand of NW_011495033.1, from coordinate 9,448,390 downwards.
CGAGGTGGGAAGCCCGCTCAGCACCCCACCATCTCTCGTCTCACAACCCCCGGACCTAAGGTAGGGTGGGCTGTGCCTGATCCCTGTTAAGTGCTACTATCCTTCCGTTCCAGGCGCAGCGCTATGACTGGCTTAAAAAAGACAGGTTATTTATGTTCTCCGCGGGACTTCCCTGGTGGCCCAGTGTTGTTAAGACTCCTGCTCCCAATGCAGGGGCATGGGTTCGATCCCTGGTGGGGAAACTTACATCCAGCATGCTGCGGAGTATTTATAATAATAATGTTCTCCCCATTGTACAGACGAGGAAACTGAGGCTGGCTTAGTTATGCAGCCCTGGAAGTCTCCTTCCCGGAGCCTCTGATCTTAACTACTGCACTGGACTAGCCAGCCCATGGTAAGGGTCCCAAAAGGGGTTAATAGAAACAGGGACAGCAAAATGGCTTGAGTGTGTGTTTAACTATGTGTGTGAGAACCAGAGGCACTTGACCCGCCCCGCCCCCCTTTTCACGGGAAGCGGCTGGCACAGGGGCATCCACTTAAGTGGCATTGGGGTGTATCTCAGCCCCTCACCTTGTCTCTAGGATCTGCTGGCGGATGGTCTTGACGTACTCAAAGCTGTCAAAGCAGCAGATGTCGTAGACCAGGATGTAGGCGTGGACACTCCGGAGTCCCCTGCAGCAGGTGTCTGCCCATTCCTGTAACACCCCCAACCACAGCAAGGTCAGAGCAGCCATGAGGGCTCCCTGTGCCCCCTGCCACCTCCAGCGATATGCAGCACTCTCAGCTGCCACTGCACCTTAAACCTTCCACACTCACCTGTCTCCAGGAGGCCAGGCCCCGGGCAGAATCCAAGTGCTCAGTGCTACACCTTCCCCACCTCCAAGCCAGGATAGGTCAGCTCACACTGTCTGACTTCCAGGGCCACCATCTGTCCCATGCATGCCTGGAGCTGAGTTCTGTCTGGTCCCATTTTGTGCCCCAATCTATCCATCCAGTCCTTTGTTCGATTACATTTATTAAATGCCTTTAAGAGCCCAGCCTTGAGCTAGTTGGACCTGTTGAAATCCTGTCTCCCCAGGCCTCAGCACAGATGCCTCCTCCTCCTCCAAGAACCCTTCCTGCAAGTAAAGGACTATTCTTTTCATCATCTATGTTCTTAGAACAGCTGCATGATACCTTGGTCAGAGCAATAGCTCTATACCTTCTCCATCCCCAAGTCCCCCATACTGTTGTGAGCTCCTGAGAGGACCAGAACCCAGCCTTCCTCATTTTTACATACCTCCTCCCCCTTCCCATCAGGGCCTCACACCTGTAGGCTCTTAGAGGGCTCTTGGATGGCACGGTCTAGGCTGGAGAACTCTCCTTGGTCCTGAACCCCACCTGGACCCAATTCCTGCCTGTAACGCTGCTCTTAGATTGCTGCCTGAGGTGCCCCTTCTCTTTGCTTCACTCTTCCTTCAAGGTTGAGAAGCAGCAGCCCTGAGGTGAAAAAGGTTGAGACCGGATGCCTACTGGGGGCTGATTTAGACCAGGGCCCCAGGGAGATGGAACTTCCTGAACACCAGTGGCAAATTCTCCTGGAAAGGGCTGCAGCTCAAGTTGAACAGGCCCCTGGCAAGGCTGAGTGCACTAAAGGGAAGATTCCTTAAGAGATTAATTAGCCAATTAACCTGCCAGCAGATGAGAACTGCAAGGGCAGCAGAAGGCAGCCAATGTGTGGAAAGGAGGGGCTCCTGGAAGCTTGGTGAGGCAGAGACCTCCCAGGACAAGGAGGATGAGGATTTTCTCTAGGGACCAGAGCCCAGGAAAAGACTAGAGGGAGGGGCAGGCTTGTCTCCAGCACCAGCTTATGAGCTGAACTGGGGTAGGGACCAGGCTTGGAGGACTGCAGCAGGCTCTACACTGCAGAGAAGGATGAAAAGGGGAGACGATTGGGCGACAGTGGGGGAGAGTTAAGTCTGACTCCAGACGAGCGCTTCCCAACTCAAAGGCTTAGAAGCTGCTGCAGTGGATTCCTCCAGGGGGATGATGTGGCATCTTTTGTTTGTGCTGAGTTTTAACTTTGGTGCAGGGGGGAGAAGATGCCGAGGACAAATCCGAAACCACAGGAAACCAGGAAATAGCTTCTCAGGCCAGGATAGACTGTAGTCCGCTGGACATGGGGACCTCTGGGGGCTTGGGACCCCACGTGTTTGCCATTCCTCCCCCATCCCACTGCAAGGAGTAGTAATCAGTGGGAAGTGGGAGGGGTGGGGAAACAGCCAGAGAGGGAACAGCTCTCTGCTGGGGAGAGGGAACAGCTGCCAGCCTTTGAGGGTGATAGTCCCACTGCTCCCCCCAACCTGCTACCTCCTCAAGGGGGCCTTCCAGGCTGCCTCCCACCCACTCCTCTCTGGGGGTCTGAAGAGGCAGAGGAAGAAGCCTCCTGATTGACTGGGTTGTCCCTTCACCCCTGATTGAAGGGAGCAAGCAAGAAAGCTCAGCCTGCCTTCCAGCTAGCTCCGTGCATCATTCCAGATGGTAAAGGGCCATCTTGGGGCTGTGTCAAGACAGAGAAGGAGCTATGGAAACTGAGTCCAGTGCCAAGGACATGGGAGCTGAGGGAGCCACCTGGGTGCCGGCCATGCATTTGCTGCTCACTCCTTTGGTGGGTCGCACATACCCTCTAACCTCCACTCCCTTCTCTGATAGGAGGAGAGGGACCACAGAAGCAACAGCTGAAGCTCAGGCCCTAGAAACGCCGCCCTCCTAGGCTGGTTCTCATCTGGCATTGGGGTTCAGACAGTAGCCACTGGGATTTATACTATTTGTTCCTTGAGGCGTGCCGGATCCTGTCTCAGCATTTCTTGGCACCATGTCCCTTTCTTGTGCTCCAGGGGTGAAGTCTTAGACATCCTTGGAGAGTCCAAAACTCAGGGTCCACCAGGAAGAAAAAGGCCAATGATCCAACAGAAAGATGGGTGAAGGCACTGATAGTTTTCAGATAAAGGAAAGCAAAGGCCCTTAAACATATGAAGAGATGATGCTCAACTTCGCTCATAATCAGAGATGTAAATAAAAAGTACACAGTGACTCTCCTAGCTCATTTTTCAGACTACCAAAAATACAAAAGTTTGACAATACACTCTCTGGTGGCTTTAGGGAAACAAGCGGTCATGTAACGTCTCTCAAAGGAGCACAAAATATGCACGTTTATATTAGGTTGGCCAAAAAGTTTGTTTGGGTTTTTCCGTAACACCTTAGGGTTAGGGTTATCTGTTTATTTTAAGGGAAAACATGGACAAACTTTGGCTAACCCAACAGAAGGGGAGGGGAATGTGGCACCTTTCTAACTCCAATTGCATTTATTATTTGACCTAGCAATGCCATTTCTAGAAATCGATTCCACGTGTATACCTTCCTATGTACAACATGGGGGCTTCCTTGGTGGCTCAGACAGTAAAGAATCTGCCTGCAGTGCAGGAGACCTGGGTTCGATCCTTGGGTTAGGAAGATCCCCTGGAGAAGAAATGGCAACCCACTCCACTGTTCTTGCCTGCAGAATTTCATGGACCAAGGGCCCTGGCGGGCTACAGTCCAGCATTGCAAAGAGTCGGACATGACTGAGTGACTAACACACACGTGTACAACATGACTGTTACAAGCCTATTCACTGTGGCATTGTTTTGAAGCCAAAATTTGGAAACAACCCACCTGTCCAGCAAGAGGGGATTCCACATATATGTCTCCAATGGAATACAGTATAAGTAAGTAAGTAACGTCGCTCAGTCATGCCCAACTCTTTGCGACCCCGTGGACTGTAGCCCACCAGGCTCCTCTGTCCATGGGATTCTCCAGGCAAGAATACTGGAGTGGGGTGCCATTTCCTTCTCCAGGGGAACTTCCCAACCCAGGGATCACCCAGGTCTCCTGCATTGCAGGCAGACGCTTTAACCTCTGAGCCACCAGGGAAGACCCAATACAATATTGTAATTAGCCTCCAATTAAAATAAATTAATAAAAAATAACAACACACAACATGAAAAAGTACAGCTAAAAACACTAAGACAAGTGAAAATAAATACTTAAAAAAATTTTTTTTAAAAAAGAATGAAGAAGAGATCTCTAAGTACGGATGTGGAAAGACCTCCAGGTTATAATGTCAAGCCAAAAAAAAAAAAACAAGGTGCAGGATAGTTTTTTTTTAATGCAAGAAGGGGAGTGGAATAAGAATACGTTTTCTTATTTGCATAAAGAAATACTGGAAGTATGAATTAAAAAAACCAATGAGAGTGGCTCTAGAGAGTGGAGCCAGAATCAGGGTGGAGGGCAGCAATGGGACTGAGATTTCTGAGTATGCTTTTTGTTTTTTTAAACATAAAGTTTGGGCTTTTAAATTGCATCTTACCAATTCTGAAATTGAAATTACAGGACCGGGGCGGAAGCTGAGCTTTCACTCAGACTACTGTTAGCCTCCTTTGGAGGAGAACAAGAACATCTGACCTTGAACCCACTGCCCTGACCACAGTGTTCCCCAGGGGTGAGGCGTAGACCAGGCTTTTGTCTTTGGTGTGGACACCCCTGGATCTGGGAGAGATAGGTGTCCCCGAGGTTGGACCAAGGCCCTCCTGCCTGGAGTTGCTGACACGATGCCAAGTATGAGCCCCCCTCCTCCCGCCCCCAGCAGCCCCATCAGAGAAATTACTGTATTTGCATAGTGACAACTGGCCAAGCTATAGCCCCTGCCTTTGGGGCCTCCTCTATGTTTGTCTTTCCTGGAGAAACTCTGCATTCTGGTCAGGGGCTTTTTCAGTGAGCCAACCCAACCCCCTCTCAAGCCAGACCTAGAGAGAGGGAAGGAGGACCCAGGTGTGCAGGCGGGACCCTGTGAGCCGGGGTCCTGGGGGCATCTGAATCCAACCCCAGCAGGAAAGGCTAGCCCGGGGGCCAGTTCTGAGCTCAGGGGACAGAGCATCACTTAAGAGAACAGGCCCTTGAGCAAGAGACCTCGTCGGGGTCTCTGGCCTCTGAGTACACACCTTTCCCAAGCCCCAGCCTTTTCTTCTATAGATGATGTGGGTCTGAGGCCATGGGAGGCAGAGCCCAGAATATTAATAGGCATCTGGTGCTCTCTGTCTTTCTCTCCACTGCCCCTCACCTGCCGAGATCCCACCCAGTTGAGACATCACCTCCCAGGACCCCCACCCTGCCACACCTGGTCGGATGGATGCCCCCATAAGGGTTGTCTTGGTTCCCCGTGTTCCCTCCAGTCATGACAGTCATCAATATAATTGCCTGTTTGTCTTCTCACCAGACTATGAGTTCCTTGAGAGCAAGGTGCTCTCTGTTTTGAGCGCCATTCAACCTCAGTGCCCACCACAGGGCCAGGCACACATTGAAAGTGAAAGTGTTAGTCGCTCAGTTATGTCTGACTCTGCGACTCCACTGTAGCCTGTAAGGCTCCTCCGTCCATGGAACTCTCCAGGCAAAAATAACTGGAGTGGGTTGCCATTCCCTTCTCCAGGGGATCTTCCTAACCCAGGGATCGAACCTGGGTCTCCTGCATTGTGGGCGGATTCTTTACCACCTGAGCCACATTCCTCAAATATCTGTTGGATGAACCGGTGCACAAATGAATGGGAACCCAGCAAAGCTCTTAAGTGGCAGGTGGTGCAGCGCGGAGCTCTCAAAGCTGGCAGCAGGGTCAGTGCCCAGCCCCTCCTCTGCCCTGGCCCCACGCCATGCCCCCCTACCTGCAGCGTGTTGACCGGGAAGGCGCTGATGGGCGGGAAGTCGAGGATCTGGAGGTCGTGCACGTGGCCGTTCATGACGACAGCAGGCAGGTAGAGGCGACGGGCGGTGGTGGGCACGCAGACCTCGCTGAACTCGTTGTACAGGAACTGGCGCACGATGGCACTCTTGCCCACACCTCGCGCCCCCAGCACGGCCACCCGGTAGGTGGAGACCATGCCTCCCGCCCGGCTCCGCCACCGCGTCCTCGCCGCTGCCTGGGGCTCCCCCGGGCTGCATATTCCAGGGGCTGGGGGCTCAGCCACCGTCAGGACCCATCACCGCTGCCCCCTGCTTGCCCAGGGCCCTCTGCGGACTCCACCTGGCCTGTGGGGACGAGAGGCAGGCTTTGGTGGGCTGGCTTCTCCTGGACAGACTTCCTGCACTTTTGCACCTTGGGGAGCCTGCTGGAGTTGTTCTTGCCACTTGGGATGTCCCACCCTCCTTTTTCCAGAGCTCCTATCCCATCTATCCAGAACCTCCCCTTCCTCCCTTTTCCATTCTTCCTGCTATCCATCCCATTAGTGGGAATTGGCTTTCTTGACTTGTGTTATGACCTGACTTTTGGCCGGTCTGACTCCCAAACCCCAGGCAAGGCTGCAGAGGGGAGTGGAAAGAGCACTAGCTTTGTTTCAAGCCCCAGCTTTCCCACAGAGCCCAGGATAAGATGACACCTCGCAGTCTCCTGGTCCTCAGGGGTGAGACTGGGCCAGTGTGTCTCAGTGGACGTGCTCCTGCCATTTTCAGGGAGAGAGAAGTCTTTACTGAGCAGAACATTTTATATGCCTGGCTGCCAGGAGGTACTTGCCAGCAGCAGCCTCTTGGGACTATGATGACCCAAAGTGTGTTCCCCGCCATCTGCCACCTTCAACCCCTGCTGAGAACCCCTGGACTAAAGGATGGCTTTGGCTCTGGAGCGTGACACTTGTTGAGCGGTTACTCTAGGTCAGCACGCCCATGTGGTTATCTTTGCTGTTGTTATTCAGTGGCTAAGTCATGTCCAACTCTGCAACCCCATGGACTGCAGCACGCCAGGCTTCCCTGTCCTATACTATCTCCTGGAGTTTACTCAGATTCATGTCCATTGAGTCAGTGATGCTGTCTAACCATCTCATCCTCTGCCACCCCTTCTCCTTTAGCCTTCAATCCTTCCCAGCATCCAGGTCTTTTCCAGTGTTATCCAAAACAATATTCCCAGGTGGTAGTTATTCCCACTTTGGAGAGAAGGCTCAGAGGGAGGAAGAGATGAGCCCAAGGCACACAGCTGGGAAAGACTTTCTACAATGTACTCCTTTCTACAATGTCGGAGTACTCCCAGCTTCCAAATTTAATGATTCTAGTTGGCGAAGGCCACAGGCCAAGGGCTGGGTCTAATTCTCTGGCAACCTTTGAGCTCGGCGGCCTGGCACACAGCAGGTGCCCAGGAAAGGGCTGCTATGGGGTTGAACCTTGCCCTGGCTTCAGTAGCTCCTTGCTTGCTCAGTTTCCAGTGAGTTTAGTGTGGGAATAAATCTCAGCTCTGATGTTTCCTAGCTGCAGGGCAGAGGGCAGATGGCCTGTCCAATCTGAGCCATGTTCTGCACACATATAAAGTAGGGTCATGAGCCCCTACTTCTGAAATAATTCAGGTAAATCTCTTAACCAGGTACCTTCTCTTTCTGTGGAGGATGGTGACCAGGGAAGCAGGTACATATGCCTGGGACTTCCCATCTGCTAAATGGGTTCGGGACAGATAGGTGTGCTGGGCTCTGATAGAGGCCACAGCCTCCAGCACGCGCGCACACTTTCTCTGTCGGGGCGTGCCCTTTCCCCACGTGCGCAGCAGTCCCTCAGTCTGGCCTGGCTCAGAGGACCCCATCCATTGGGCATGGATGTGCGCACACAGCAGAGTAAACCAAGGGCAGGATTTGGGGTGAGACCCACCAGCTTGGGATCCCCTGCTCTGCCCCTCACCTACAGTGTGATCTTGGGCAAGAAACTTCACAGGGTGTTGTGAGGTTGAGCGTGCACGGTGCCTGCACAGGGGCGAGGGACCCTTCATTCATCAAAGGCTTTCCACGATCCCGGGGGGCCTCCTAGCCATCCCCAGTGGGTCACTGTGCACTGCTGCTCACATATATGTGTGTGTGTACAGTGCTCCCCCATTTTATTGAAGGTGAAAACAAAGATTCAGGAATGTGAAGACCAGGTAGCCCATTGAGCTATCAGTTAAGCCGAGGACCCTCATCTTTTTCCTGCCCCATGCAGTGTCCTTTTCCCAACAAGGGCTTCTCTACTTCTGTGAGCTCCCAACGTGGGGAAGTCCCAGCCCCTCCTCCCCCTAAACCCCTCCAGGGCCCTGGGCCCTTCAGGCATCCCTGGACCCTGTCAGCTTGGCAGAGAGCCTCAGCTGGGTTAATTACATAACCAGCACACGCTGGGGAGGGGGGCATCTTAGGGGAAGAAGAGAGGGCAAAGGATGCAAGAAGACTTCCGGCCTCCCCCTGGGTGTGGCAACTTAAGAGGTCTCTAGGCTGTACCCTACCTGCAGATTCTCCTGGACAACATACTCCCTTGCCCTGAAATCAACCCTTTCTGGGGGAAGAGCTAGGGAATAAAAGCGGGACAACAGTGCTGGAGCCAAGGAGCAGGGTGCAGAGAGAGGCCCCTGGGTTGGGGACAGCCTCCTGGAGCCCAGCAGGCCCAAGTGTAGTCCCGTGCCTGACTCAGACATGACCGGGGCCGCCCCTCCCGCTTCCCAGGCAGGGGTCCTGGGTCTGAGTGTTTATTAATCCAACATCCCCAGCAGCGGGGGGTGGTGGTGGTGGTGGAAGAGGACTGTCCAGAGAAGCAGGGCCCAGGCACCCCTCATCCTCCCTTCCCAAGGCCTGTACTCTGCAGTGAGTCTGCAGACGGCGCCCAGGGACAGACACTGGGGCCAAAGCCTGCTTCTGGTTCCCCTCCCGGGGGCCCGGACACCTGAGTCCCAGCCCCAAGCTGAGGGCTTGGGGGTGGGGGGTTGCAAGTCCCGTGGACCGAGGCACCACGTCGGCCCGCTGTTGGTGCCCATCACATTCATGTGGGAG
>NW_011495033.1:9432948-9438879 GCF_000754665.1 Bison bison bison | reverse complement strand
CGGCCTTCCGCTGGGTCCCTGAGCCCGCCGTCTGCACCCGGGCGGCCCGGGACCAATTCTTCCATCCCGAGCCTCGACCTTCACCCCTTCTGACTCTCCCTGCGATGTGTTTAACTCCAACCTGGAGGGGCGGAAGAAGGGGACTGGAGAAGCCCTAAAGACTCTTGCTTTCTCTTGCTTCTCTCCATATCCCGCCCCACCCCACCGTCCCACCCCCACCACACACCTCAGGTTTAGGTCTCCTGTAACCCTTCCCTGTTCTGTTATGGATGGGCGCCCACCGCGTGCTAGAGGACGTCGAGCCTTCTCTCTTCCACCCCGCAGGATAGTCACCGCCAAGGGTGGTCACTTTCACCCTTCACTGCCTCAGTGAGAGAACAGCGGAGAGGCCAGCGAAGCAAAGCTCATCCGCAGCCAATGCATGACCTCCATGCCCTGAAACGACTGCTCCGCTCTCCTCTCCAGACGAGGAGATGCCAGCGTTTGCCCGCGTCCAGGGCAGAATCGCCTGTATATTTATTCTAAAGAAATCGTGGTCAGGGTCATTGATCATAGGCAGCTAACAATTAAGATCAGGTACTATGTGCCAGACCGTGGGCTCCCACCTTTGCCTGTGTCTTCCAAGTTGACCCTCCCAATACTACGAGGTAGATTCTGTTTCCTCCGTTTTACAGGTGAGATAGTTGAGGCCGAGAGAGGCTGAGTGGACTGTTCTTACTGAAGTGTAAAATGCGGAATCAAAGATTGGGAGTCTGTAGCAGGGCAGCCACTGAGGAACTTGGCTGATGCTCACAGTTTAACCCTGAGACCAGAGGCAGACACAAGGCGCTCGTGTGTGCCCTGTGTGCAAAGTCAAGGTCCCGAGGGCAGGGTAGAGGGAACCGGCCAAGCAATGAGAAGAGTGGCAACATTCAAGGAAGGAGCCTTGAAAGAAGTAGAACTGGAGTGCCAGGGTGGGGAGGGCATGGACAAGGAAGGCTTCAGATCAGAGAATCTGGGGGCGATTCCAGGGCTTGGAGAAGGCAGTACAGGAACCAGACAGAGGGGGCTGGAAATAGAAGAGGAGGCTGAGAGGCTGGTTGACGTGAAGTCACAAAGGCCTTGGTTGCCTGGTAAGGAGTTTGGACCTAGACCTGTCTGACTGGGGTGCATGGAGCAGTTTTGTAGCAGGCCAGCAACCTGGTCAGCAATGCAGGTGCAGGGAGGAGGAAGAAGCTGGGAGAAATCTCTCAAGTGTTTTTACCCTCGGACCCAACATCTCCCACTGTGTGACTTTCTATACTTTCTGGTATTCACGTGGGCCCCAGCTTCCGCCAAGAACCGTTTTCTTCCTCCCTGAGGGCTGAGCACCCTCCCTGTTGCTGCCTTTCCCTCTTCTGTCCAGACAGACAGCACAGTGGTTACAAGCCTGGGCTTCAGATCAAGCAGATCTAGATTTAGATCCTGGCCCTACCACTTACTCTGAGACTGAAGGCCAATTACTTGACCTCTCTGAACTCTATGCCTTATTTATAAAGTGGCGTTGTCCCCAAGGCACAAATGAGCCTGTGGTGTGTACAGTCTACAATGCAGTGCCTGGCATGGAGTCTCACTGTGTGACCTTTTGTTTTTCTTTTGTTTTTACAGACACAGCCACCAAAAAGGAGGCTGAACAACCCCCTGGGAAAGCATTTCTGTTTATGCTAGGATGGCTCCCAGGTGCTGGGGTAAGGTTTTGAGAGGGGTCAGGGCAGCAGCTAGAAGCAAATTCAGGGGCCAGAAGAGCAGGGACCCCCTCCTCCAACGCCACTTTTGTTCTGGTGACATCAGGTTTCCGGGCCCTACGGGATTGCAATGGGGTCAACCAATAGACTCTTAATTTGATTAAATCATCCAGGGCACCACCAGTCCCCCCACCATTTCTGAAAATATTTCATCCTTACTCTGCCCAAGGATCTCAGAATTTGTCTACTCCCCCAAGTCCATTCTAGTTCTGTTTCAGCCCAAGGAAACCTAGAAAAAAAAAAATCATTCAATGCTCACACACACTTTGCAGCCAGGCTTCTCAGAATTCTCAATTTAGCTCCCCTAGGGGAACACAGAGCCACAGGTTCATTACAGGGCCTCACACTGGCTTGCAGTGGTAAGTCATTTAAAACAATGTATGGATTGCTTTATATGAAACCTGGAATCAAGATTGCTGGGATATGCAGATGACACCACCCTTATGGCACAAAGTGAAGAACTAAAGAGCCTCTTGATGAAAGTGAAAGAGGAGAGTGGAAAAGTTAAAGCTCAACATTCAGAAAAAAAAGATCATGGCATCCGGTCCCATCACTTCATGGCAAATGGAAAAACAGTGGAAACAGTGTCAGACTTTATTTTTGGGGGGCTCCAAAGTCACTGCACATGGTGACTACTACAGCCATGAAATTAAAAGACGTTTACTCCTTGAAAGAAAAGTTATGACCAATCTAGACAGCAATATTAAAAAGCAGAGACATTACTTTGCCAACAAAGGTCCATCTAGTTAAGGCTATGGTTTTTCCAGTAGTCACGTATAGATGTGAGAGTTGGACTATAAAGAAAGCTGAATGCCGAAGAATTGATGCTTTTGAACTGTGGTGTTGGAGAAGACTCTTGAGAGTCCCTTGGACTGCAAGAAGATCCAACTAGTCCATCCTAAAGGAAATCAGTCCTGAATATTCATGGGAAGGACTGATGCTGAAGCTGAAGCTCCAGCACTTTGGCCACCTGATGCGAAGAACTGACTCACTGGAAAAGACCCTGATGCTGGGAAAGACTGAGGGCAGGACGAGAAGGGGACGACAGAGGACGAGATGGTTGGATGGCATCACCGACTCAATGGACATGAGTTTGAGCAAGCTCGGGGAGTTGGTGATGGACAGGGAAGTCTGGTGTGCTACAGTCCTTGGGGTCGCAAAGAATCAGACATGATTGAGTGACTAAACAACATATATACATATATATATATATATAGAGAGAGAGAGAGAGAGAGAGAGAGAGTTTTTTTTACCACGCAGGATGCAAGATCTTAGTTCCCTGTCTAGGAATTGAACCCATGCCCCATGCAGTGGGAGCATGGAGTCTTAATCACTGGATGGCCAGAGAAGTCCCTAAAGCATTATATCTTAAATCCCAACCCATTCAATTAATATAAAATGCAAAATTTGCCTGAATTTAAGATTTGGTTGGTTAAGTCATTTTGGTTCACTGAGTCACTTTGGGCTAAGGATTGTATGCTCCTTGGAGCCTGTTCACTTTTCTATGGTTAGGATTACCTTGGTGAAAAAAACCCGAGAGGCTCTGTCCATAGTCTGTGGCTCCGGTTCAGCTGAGGACGCCTGAGGTACACACCTAAGACTCCAAGGGATAGGATGCGTGAACCCACCTACAGCATCTCAAGCCCAGAGGACAAAGACCTGAACCTGGGACTCCGCCCTTGCTCCCTCAGAGCCGAGGATCCCACTGGCTTTCAGAGGCTGTCTGGCCAGATCCTGGGGCCTTTAACAGTTAAGTGGAGAGTGAATGAATCAAGAGAGGGGAACCCACAGGCTAGACTTGCACATTCTCCTCTAACACCTACCCAGTGGGAGAAGGTGGGGAGTGGAGTTCTCTCAGTCCGAGAGTGTTGGGGCAGTCCTGTCTCAAAAGGATACTTCTGGAAATTAAGTCCATCTGGGTCTAAACAATCCCTGAATTAGCCTTCCCCTTGTTGGCAGCATCAAGAACGGCAGGGCAAAAGCTAAATGAGAAACTGAGATAGCAAGTTTGGAGCCAACTCGGAAACTTTTCAAGAAACATCCTTGTTGCTAATAACATGTCTGGGGGCTGGTGGGGATTCTAGGATTAGTGTTCAGGAGATAGAAATGGGTAACAACGGGGGAGGTGTGATCTTTCCCAAGTGCCACACCAGGTATTAAAATAAACAGGCTCTCTTGCCTCCTGGAGCTGGGGGTGGCAGGGAAAAGAAATCTGGGTCCAAGCAAAACCAGAAAAAGCATCAATGCCTGGGGTGGGAGTAGGAAGGCTCCAACCCGGAGTCCTCAGCTCTTCTGTGGCCTCAGAAGCGATGCACCTGAGAGCTCCGGGTTTCCTAACTTGGCGATCGGTAGGGGGAGGAGGATCTCAGGCGCCCTCAGGTGGAGGTCTCTCGCCAGTGTGCCCTGCTTCTGGAGACTGAACCGCACTGGGATGCAGGGGCTTAGCAAGGCTGGCCCTTGGCCTGGTGGCTCAGAGGAGTGGGATGAAGGGAAGCTGCAGTGAAGCAATAAAGACAGAGGGAGTCAAAAGATGTGGCTTCACCTCCTCTCACCTGAAAAATGGGGATAACACTCCCAACTCACGGGACAGGCAGGCATCTTGTGCATCAGAGTGCTCTGCTATTTTTCAGCTGCCACAAGAATCCCGTTACTCCAGACGAGGCAGTAGGCAAACAGGTGTCTTTCTCTGGCAGGGAGTCTCAACTCTGCACTTTTAGAAACACTTGGGGAATGTTTTGAAATGCAGGTTGTCCCAGGCCCTACCCAACTGGTAAGAATTGTCAGCCTTTCATGAAAGCTCTGGGGTGTGATCAATGTGCACCCAAGAGTTAAGAGCTTCTGCCCTAAGGATTTTCTTGGCCAAAACTGACATTCTTAGCTGGTGAATCCAATCAGATCTCAGTAAGGCCTGTCCCTCATCTCTGACTCTGAACCTCCACAAAGACCATCCTGACCCCACTTCCCTGCCAGAGTTATTCCAGTTAGAACTCAGGCCAACTAGCCAGCACGTGGTGACAGCCCAAGAGTTCCTAGCTGCCAAAAAATAGTTTTCATGGTGTCTGAACATCCACGTAGTAGAAGCAGTTTCTGTGCGCAGCCCTGTGCACCTTCCCTACACTGACTGAGGCTCAGGGCATCTAGGCATGGGACCCCTCAGCCTCGCTCCCCCACACCAGGCTGTGGGGGACTTCAGAGGCTGTCCACTCATCAGAACCAGGGCCAGGGCCTCCGGCCTGGCCACACCTGGCTCGCGTGTCCCCAGCCACACAAATGCAGGTGATTCGATCTGAACTCCTTGGGAAGCTTGATTGAAAGCAGCATTAATTCTATCCACTTGCGAACATGCAGGACTCCAGTGCAGATCCGAGACGCTTTTTATAAACGGATCAGTGAAACGTCCTGGGGAAGAGGACACCGACGAGAAGCTCTGCTGAGCTCCTTCTGCCCCTGTGCCTGCGTGGCTGGCTGCCCCTGGCCCATCTGCTCGGGTCCTGGAGGGGACCTGCCAGGGAAGATGAACTGGCTCCTCTGAGCACTGCCTGCAGCGAATGCCTGAGTGGTGATGGTGGTGGGGACAGCAGCGGGCGCGGGGAGACAGGAGCCTCTGAGGCGTGTGATGCTTCCTCAGGCCCATCTCCACATTTCATCTGGCTAAATCCCCGGGAGGGCCGGGCAGCCAAAAGCCAAGTTCTAATAGCGTGGTTATTAATACCCCATCCTTCCCCTGGCCCGCTGTGTTCTGTCCTCGAGTGTTAGTTCTGGGAACAAAGTACACAGCACAAACTTCATTTTGTGTAAATGAGAGTTTATTGATGAAGACAAAGTCAAGCTTCCCCCGCCCCCCACCCTCCCCCAGAACAGATCCCAACAACAAAAGAATGATAAGTTTTCTTAGGGCAACACTTACCCCCCTCCCCCTTCTCTCCAGTCCCAAGGTTTGCAATGCAGACACAGGAAACAGGCTCGGGCGAGGGCAGACACTCAGGGAATCTCTGACCAGCAAGAGTCCTGGGTGTGTGTGCGCTTGCCGTGCCCTTTGTGAGAGGCTGGGACGTTACAGAGACAGGCTGCAGCGGCGGAGAGGGGACTGCAGGGCAACCTCCTAGTCCCCCGTTCGGCCAAGCTCGAAATGGGCCCCGAGGGATACTGCGGTGGAGGTGACAGGCTC
>NW_011495033.1:9417707-9432838 GCF_000754665.1 Bison bison bison | reverse complement strand
GCTCTGCCTCTTCAGGAGGGGGGTCCTTCTCATGAAGCAGAATCCCTCCCCAGCTGCTCAGGGGCAAACCGGGAGGGAGCCTCACCAAGGAGCGGAGGGCTGGCAGACCGGCTGGATCAGCTGTGAAGTCCAGCTGTTGCCCATGACTGCTGGGGAGCCTGAGGAGCTGGGTTTCAGGGGCGGAGGGGCACGTCTCGGTACCACCCCGTCTCGTCTGCTTACCCTGCCACAAGCCCTGCCGCCTGGACCTGCAGTCTGCTTTGAGGCGAGAACACTGCGCTTGGAGCGGGGCCCTTCTTCACTGCTTGCGTCGCACTGACTCCACGAGCAATCTCCCAGCCACAGAGCTTCACCCACCTGCTTTTCTATCCAACCTGGCACCCACCCCCACCCACCATCCTGTGCCACTTCCTGTTCTTCACGTGCCTGAGGGGTTCCTGTCCCTCACCCCAGGAATTCTTCTCGTGGAGAGAGTCAAGGCTTAAGAAACTGCTTTGGGGGACCTGCTCCCCGTAGCTTTCCAAGTGGTATGAGTCAAGGTCATTTCACTTCCAACATGGTTGCAGGGTAGTTTCTGCTGTTTTCTAGGGTTCCTCCTCCTGGATTCACTTTCAGGTCCAAGTCCCATGTGAGGTCTTGGACCCAGGCGCTTCTGATGAGAGCGGGGGCATCTGAGAAGCAGTCTCAGTCATGGACCCGGAATCCCCAGTGCTGGGCAGCAGCAGTGCCCACAGGTGAAACAGACAACCCTGCTGGACAGACTGGTGTTCCAGGCACAGAGCACTCTTTGACAGCCATACCCAATGTGTCCAGGGGGGCAGGGGTTCTCACGTTTCCTGATCTTTTGAGAAAAGAAAAGGACGACTTGGCCCTCTGAGGTGATCTCAACCGCCTGGGAGCCTAAGCAACACAAGTGCCGAGCGGGTGAGAGAGCTGAGGGATGACTGTGTGGCACCAGAAGCTCACTTTCTCCCCACACCCACCCTGCTGGCCTCCAGCACTGAGGGGCCTCCATTCTGGCATCAGGGTTTACCTTCAAGTCCCTGGACAGAGACTCTGCTGCCACCGGATGCCAATGAATGGAGCGCCAGAATCTGCGTGGAGTGTGAGGAGAGCCATAAGGAAGCAGGCACCGGAAAGGTAAGAGAAAGGCATCGAGGAAAGAAAGTCGACGAGAGGGTCCCGCAGTGAGAACTCTGATGGGGATTCGGAGACACAGCCCCCCACCTCTGCTACCGAACAGTCAACAGTCCTCAGGTGGTAACGTCCTGTTTGTCTTTTATCTTTTTCCTTTTTAGAAAAACAAGGTTGGATGAGTTGTTATTTCAAGTAAGTCTGTTTCAACTCTAAAACCAAGATTTTAGATGTCAACTGGACCTGAGATTAAATTAAATCCAGAGCAGGAGATGGGGGTGGGGGTGGGGGGCGCATTTTGATTCCTGAAATTCTTTCGTCAGTGTCATTCTCGGATTTGACCTCGGGAAAGGACTGTGTAAATTCTTCTTCTCAGCCTGGGTGCCTCAAGGCCCCATTTCCTACACCCTCTAGCACCATTCAAGGAAGACCACCATTCCTAGCTGCAGCGCATCAAAGGAGATGAAAATACAGGGCAGGAGGAATCACAGGAAAAGGAGTTTGGAGAGAAAAGAAAGTGATCAGGAACAAGGCTGCCACGAGGTGGCAAGAAACTGTGTCTCTTCCCTCCAGGACTGTGCGGTTGTCTTAACACTTCTCTCAGTTACACACTATCCCTCAATTTCTCGTATGTGCAAAAATATAAAACAATAAAGTGCAGTTTACGTTTCAGTGACACTTTTCCTTGCTTTAATATTTTTTGTTGTCTTTTTCTGCTTTTGAAACGAGGTCTCGATTACAAAATATCAAACTACACTCAAAACTGCAGCCACTCTAAGGACAGCATGGAGAAGCCCACAAGTGAGGACAGAGAGCAGCGGGTGGCACGAGGTGGGAAGTGACTGAAGCAGTGGTTACAGACGGTCACAGGAAGCTAAACTATCCAACAGGCGGTGCCCTAACATTAGCACAGGTTAGACTAGTCACTACCTTGGCGGGTAGCCTCGGTGTGTTCAGGTTCAGATTCTACATGGCGATAACAATTTCTTCCAGTTAAAGAGTTCTTGGCCTGCACCGATCACAGGGTGGCTGGAGGGCACCGGACCAGTCTATTAGTTTTTCAAAATGCTGTCGTAGACCTGATAGATGTACTGGGAGACCTCGGGAGCTCTACACTTCAGCGACAGCTGTGCGGAGGAAAAGGAGAAGGAAGATTATTAGCACGGAGGCTGGCATTCGCTCAAAAGGTATCCACGTACTCAGTTCAAGGAAAGCTCTTTCTGATACAAGGGGAGAAGGGCTTCTATCGTTGAGCAGCCAAACAAAGAGACCCTGCTGATAGGAGGTTCTGTGGGTTTTAGAATTTCAATTTAATCAACGTCAAGCTGTGCTGTATTTCCACCCACATTCTACGTGGGTCTGCAAAGTTGGGAAATAATTCATAGGAAACACTGTAGGGGACAGATGCTTTCCTGCTTTGCTAGGAGTCACAGGGACCATAAGCAAGTGAAAAGGGAAGGGCTAAAACCCTTAACGTGCCGGTCATTTCATCTCTCTGTTCCATTTTCTGTCTTCACAAGGACGGTTATCTCAGTCCCAATTCAGGAGGACGGATAACTAAGTAAAATAAAAGCAGGAGCTAGACAGCTCCAAGGAACTAGTCTTCCCTGTATTATAGAAGAGAACATACACTGCTAGCGAATGAAGATAAGAACCAACACAGGTTTCCCTTGTAGCTCAGATGGTAAAGAATCTGCCTGCAGTGTAGGAGACCTGGGTTCAATCCCTGGGTCGGGAAGCTCCCCTGGAGAAGGAAATGGACAACCCACTCCAGTATCCTTTGCCTGGAAAATGCCATGGACAGAGGAGTCTGGTGGGCTGCAGTCCATGGGGTCGCAAAGAGTCGGACACGACTGAGCGATTAACACTAACACTAAAGAGACATTTACCAAGTGTAACTGTACCATTTATGTCAACAGTGTTATCTTTCAGCTTCTGCCTCTTATTCAGGCTGGTCAGATACTTCTCATATCACTCTACTTGTCTATTACCACCTCTTTGTCTAGTCTAACAATTACCAAATTAAAATATTAAAAAGATTTCAATGCTGAACACTGAGATTTTCACTTTGTGGGTCAACAAGCGCAAAATTTAAACCTAGGTTCGGACTCCTGAATTGTACCAGATTAGGCAAATTCACCAGATTCACAATAACGTTAACAAAAGAAGCATATAAATTGCATTAAGAACCAGAACACTTAATCTCTGTTTTCTGTATTACTGACATCATCGCTTGTTTATTAAAGTAGATGAACAAAAGTTGTCTTTAACGATATACCATAAGATTTTACATTATCTTACCTCTTTATTGTCTTATTAGAGACTAAACAATTTAACCAAGTTCAAAGAGGTGAGAATATTTTTGGTAAAAATGTCAGGAAGATGATTGGTCAACCCTAAACTTCTTGAGAAAACTCACATCCTCAGAACTGAGTGAGATTTTAAAAATGCAAAACCAAGCCAAACAAAAAGAACATCACAAGAGGCTCTATTTAAAATTTACAGCTTTAATATACATTCTCTAAGGCATTTCCAGAACTGCTGCTCGACATCCATTAGGAAGACAGTGCTGATACACGTAAAACAAAGTGTATAACTAATTTTAGAATACAAATATAAATAGAAAACGCCCCCCACTTTGGTCCCAGCTGCCGCTCTAGGCCCTCCCTGCCTTTCTGCCCCTCCTCCAGCCTCTCCACTGTCAGTGTTGTAGACAGCTCTCATGGGAAAGTATGCGGGTTCAGAAGAGGAGGAGGAGAGGAAGCTAAAACCAGTAAGAACAGCTAAGGGAGTTAACTCCCAGACTAAAGAGGGGAGTAGTTCCTCCTCCCCCAAATACAGTTCTGTATTTTGTCACATCTTTGTAGCAGTACTGGAACTTCCAACCAGTTGGAGATCCACTTTTGGTTCACTAGTGATAAGAGAATGTTGTCTTCCTCAATAAAAGCCCAAGGTGGGCACTGGCAGGAGTCTAGACGCAGACAATTTGAGCTGCTCTTTGGAGGGGGGAAGAGAGGGAGGGGGGGGGAGGGAGGGTAAGAAGAGAAGGAAGAATCTCTTTCTCTGGACTGTTCTATTACCTCCCTCCTCCAGACACCCCAGCCTTTAACAACAGGTTAAGTTTAGGGTTAAATCCATTCCTTGCTTTCCAACAAGTACAGTTAAGACAAGCTGGAACACATTAAAAAAATTTTTTTTGGCTAATTCCTAAAGAAAGCAAGAAGGAAATGTACATAAAAAAAGAAGCTAAAAAATCTGATTTAGGACTATGGTCTCATTTTATATGGGAAAAGAGGTCTTTCCAGGATTTTAACTTTTCGAAGCACTAACCTACTTATGTGTCACATCTTTAACACCAACCACCGAGGAATGCCACCTACCTAGACTCGCCTCCCTTGCCTAGGTAATAAGCCAAGGACTTAAACATCTACTTCAGGTTTATGGCCTGGAACACATACTTCTTCACCTGGGACAAGTTATCTTTCTAGGTGAGAAAGAGCTACTTAGAGATTATGAGGGCTCTTCCCCCTGGGATAAACAAACCTTCTTAATGACATATAGTAAGGGGACAAAGGAAGTGATTTATCATGTAGTGTACTATTACTCTGGAGAAGGCAGTGGCACCCCACTCCAGTATTCTTGCCTGGAAAATCCCATGGATGGAGGAGCCTGGTAGGCTGCAGTCCATGGGGTCGCTGAGGGTCGGACACGACTGAGCGACTTCACTTTCACTTTTCACTTTCATGCATTGGAGAAGGAAATGGCAACCCACTCCAGTGTTCTTGCCTGGGGAATCCCAGGGACGGGGGAGCCTGGTGGGCTGCCGTCTCTGGGGTCGCACAGAGTCGGACATGACTGAAGCGACTTAGCAGCAGCAGCAGTACTACTACTTGGTCATCAAAAAAAAAAAAACCCAACAAACACCAAATGATTAATATATGCAATGACTTAAGACAGATGTCAAGGATATTATGCTAAGTGGGGAAAAAAAGTCTGAAAAGGATAGGACCTGACTTTATAGAACCCTCTCAAAATGACAGAATTATAGTAATGGCAAACAAACCTATCAGTGATCCCCACGGGTTAGGCATGGGGTGAGTCTGTAACTATAAAGAGATAGCAAGGAGGAGTTTTTTCATGGCGACAGAACAGTTCTGTTCCTGATCGTGGTGGTGATTATCACAAATGTGATAAGATTTCATAGTACTGTACACTCCTTAACCAAATAAACTAAAAATAATGATGTAAAAACTGGTGAATTGTATTATGGGTGTAAGATGTTCTCAATGAGGAAAATTCAGTGGAAGATATATGGGAACTCTATGTACCATTGTTAAAACTTTATGTGAGTCTTAAATTAGTTCCAAATAAAAAGGTTTTAAACATTTTAAATCAACTATGCAACTACTAAGAGGTCTTTGTCAAAATTCCCACTATCCTTAATGAACACAAAGAAGACAGGAAGTGTTCAGATATCTGAATTCTTAGCACAACTTACCTACCAACAACTTCTGCGATCCTGAATAAGATATTAATCATTCTGAACCTTGGTTTCCTTATCTGCAATCTAGGGGTAATCATGCTACTCTAATCTAGCTGAGATGGAATACTGCAGACAATTACATAATGAATGATAAAACACACACACACACAAATACACATACTTTGAGAAAAGTTCTAGGGAAGTAAATGGAGTTATTTTACAAGAACTGATTTTACAGTAGAAACCTGTCCCTCCAGAAGAGCAGACAAGGCTTTCTCTTTCTTGGGGAACTCAAGGAAAATGACAGGATAGTTTCTTACAAAAAAAGACAAACGACTGGCGGCGGCGGAGGTGGGTGGGAGGAGTGTACCGTTTATGGGAGAAGCCTCAAGTTTCTCAGCTCACAAATGCTTGGGCAAAAAATCTAGTTAGATGGGACATAGTATCACGCACACTCACACACACTTGTCCAGCTTACTTCAAGGGGAAACTAAAAATTTTCAGTTCAGGGTGGTACTACTTCCTTGATGTATGCTAATAAACACACATTTGCCTTAAAACTAAGGAATGGAGTCACAGACTTTTCTCGGCTAAATGGCCAAAAAGTTCACTTAATCTACTGATTATAAAGCTTTATCAGTTATTCAATTATTGAACTTTATTTTTCTTATCACTTTCCTTTCCCCTCATTCAAAACAGTGTACAAAAGCCTTGAACATAATAGAAGAATATGATATTTCCCCTATCCCAAGGGTTTTCTTATACTTTACAAAATGCAGATGACAAGCAGCATCTTACTGGGAGACGGTATTTTACAACAGTAAACAAATGGCCAGTGCCTAGGGTATTACGGCTATGCTGATTAACAAAGCAACTGGCTCCTCCCCTAAAAATAAGGCCAGGATTTCAATTTTAGTCCAGCGTGGCACTGAAGAAGTTTTCTAAAGTTCCCTTTCAGGCTATAAAAGGTGGGTCCCATTTTGCCTTAGTTTTTCAACAAGCATTTAGGACATACAATATCACTAAAGAGGATCATATGTACAGGCATTTTGACATCCTTACATCCAAAAGCAGGAATGAGCTTGAAATGAGCTACGAAAACAATCCTCTTAGCGGCCTGTTACAGTGTCACATGCACAGATACGCTAGATGAGCATTAACTGACACTGATGGAGCTGCAGGTTCTGTGAGCAGCTCTGTATATACCTGGAGGAGTCTGAGACACTCCAGCAGCCAGAGGCCCCTTCCTGGTGAATGGGGGCAGAACAAGGTCTTCTACGAATGCAACTGGGGACTTTTTTGACTGCTTGTTTTAGATATCTGGGGAGTGCAGCAACTCCACCAGGTCTTTCCTGGCAAATTAAAAAATGCTAAGAAAAAAAACGAAAGGGCTCTTACCTCCCTCCGTGAACCCATCTCACCCATTCTGAAAAAGGCCTTACCGTGTAATTGGGGTTTCCTGGTTGGATACGTAGCTCGGCCAAAATCCAAATGCCGTTAGTGAGCTTCAGGGATTGGTACAGCATGTCCTGCCCTTCCACATTCCTCTTGGCAATAGTATAAACATTGTTGTTTTGCAACTTGCTGGAAACAGTGTCTAGAAACACAGATTCAAAACGCAACACCTTCAGTTACAATACCCAACAAGGAGGCCATGAGCCATGTGTGCTCAATTAGCCCTGATAAGCACCGTCACATGCATGTGAGCACATTTCAGAGAGCCCTTCTCCCACAAGAGCAAAGTGTGAGGAAGCTCTCCAAGTGCCTATGCACCACATTCCAGGCCAGAAAACGGAAGAAGGTGTGACTAAGCAGCAGTGTTTGAGAACTACCTGTGGAGATTATGGTGGGTCTAAGCCATTGGTACCCTTAAACTATTACTAGGAGCTAGACAGGTAAAAATGCACTGAAGTGGACAGAGACAGAAATGGGTGAATGTCTGACTGCCATGTTGGGATTCACTTCTGGAACGTTGGTCCCAGATCCATAGGGATACAAAGACTGACGACTGAATCTACAATACTTCCCAAGTCACTACTACTCCACCACGAGCCACTCTGGCCTCCCGTGCCAGGATCAGAAAAGTGCCAGTTGCAGAAATCCTGCAAATCAAATTTGTTAACCTTGACGTTTAGGTGTTTGTTTGTTTGTTTTAAAGCAGGAAAATGATTTCTTAAGCCTCTGGGGACTATACCCCAAATTAATAACGAAACAAAGTGCCTTAACAAAAGTTTCTGAGAAAGACTGAAGTTGTGCAAAGATGATTATTCCAAGGCCTGTAACCTCGACTGCCACTGAGGCCTTTGTAGCCATCAACACAGGAGAAGAACAGGTTGATGTTTGGGGTCTTCCTTGTGCCTACGTACAGCACAGAGACATGACATTCTAGAATTAAAGGTCATTTCTCTCTTCTTGTTCTCTGACTGCTAACATGAGATGCTGCAGCACCAGAGAAAGAGAAACTTTAAGAACAGAGATGATAAACATCATTTCTTTGTTGATAGTTTATTACATTTGTTTCTAATAAGAATTAAATTACTCAGGAACTAAATTCTCCCCACATAAAAACCAGTCATACTCTATGGGAGAAGGCTGCTGTGATGGATGGTCTTTCTATTCTCCTAGACGGTAAACCCTCTGAGCACAGGGATCCTAGAGTTTTTCATCACTGTGCTTCTCACAGTATCTGGGACACAATGAGTACCTGCCATCAATATCTGTGAATAAGCCTCTGACTCAGGTGTTGGAGATGCCAATATGTGCCTAATGCCATAGGCGTTAAAAAACATTATTTAAGACATTTCCCCAAAGAAATACAAATGGCCAACAGACACATGAAAAGATGCTCAACATCATGAACAGATAGTGATAATAGATAAATGCAAATTAAAACTAGAATGAGGCACCACCTCACACTAGTCAGAATGGCCATTATTTAAAAGTCTACAAATAACAAATGCTGGAGAAGATGTAGAGAAAAGAAAACTCTCCTATGCTGTTGGTGGGAATGGAAATTGGTGTAGCCACTATGGAAAACAATATGGAGGTTCTTCAAAAACTAAAAATAGAATTACCATATGATCTAGCAATCCCACTTCTGGACAAATATCCAAACAAAATTATAATTAAAAAAGATACATGTATTCCTATGTCCATAGCAGCACTATCCACAATAGCCAAGATCGGCAAACAACCTAAATGTCCATCTATAGATGAATGGACAAAGAAGATGTGGTACATATATACAATGGAATGACTACTCAGCCATAAAAGAGAACAAAACAACGCTATTTGCTACAACACAGATGGAACTAGAGATTATCATACTAAGTGAAGTAAGTCAGAAAAATAAATACCGTATTATATCGTATGTGACGTTATTTGTGGAATCTAAAATATGACACAAATGAACGTATCTATGAAACAGAAACAGATTCACAGACACAGAGAACAGACCTGTGGTTGCCACGGGCGAGGTGTAGGGGAGGAATGGAAGGGGAGGTTTGGGTTAGCGGATGCAAACTATTGTATACAGAATGGGCAGACAACAAGGACCTGCTGTAGAGTACAGCGAGCTACACTCAAGATACTGTGACAAACCATGGCGGAGAAAATGCACAAACATGTATGTGTGTGTGTGTATATACACGCAACTGAAACAAAACGTGTGTTTGTGTATATATGCACACACAACTGAAACAAAACGTGTGTGTGTATATACACACACTACTGAATCACTTTGTTGTGCAGCAGAAACTAATACAATATTTAAATCAACTACACTTCAATTAAAACAAACAAAGCCAACTTTCTCTGGGGAGTTCTTTGGTGATCTAGTGGTTAGGATTTGAAGCTTTCACTGCTGTGGCCCAGGTTCAATCCCTGGTCAGGACACTGAAATCCCATAAGCTGTTAGGCTGCCCCCCCCAAAAAATCTGCCAGAAAAACCTCACATCTATTTGTTTAGTTATTTGAAGTACAGTTGATTTACAAAACTGTGTTTCAGGTGTTCAGCAAAATGATTCAGATACTTATATATATGTGTGTGTGTATATATATATATATATTTTTACATTCTTTTCCATTATAGTTTATTATAAGATATTGAATATAGTTCCCTGTACTATACATTAAATCCTTTTTATCTGTTTTATATATAGTAGTATATATCATATGTATGGATGTGAGAGTTGGACTATAAAGAAAGCTGAGCGCCAAAGAATTGATGCTTTTGAACTGTGGTGTTGAAGAAGACTCTTATGAGAGTCTCTTGGACTGCAAGGAGATCCTACCAGTCCATCCTAAAGGAGATCAGTCCTGAATATTCACTGGAAGAGCTGAAGCTGAAACTCCAATACTGTGGCCACCTGATTCGAAGAGTTGACTCATTTGTAAAGACTCTGATGCTGGGAAAGATTGAAGGCGGGAGGAAAAGGGGACGACAGAGGATGAGACAGTTGGATGGCATCACTGACTCGATGGACATGAGTATGAGCAAGCTCTGGGAGTTGGTGATGGACAGGGAAGCCTGGAGTGCTGCAGTTCATGGGGTCACAAAGAGTCGGACACAACTGAGTGACTGAACTGAACTGATGTATCTGTTAATCCCATATTCCTAATTTATCTCTCCTCCTTCCCTTTTTCCCGTTTGGTAACCATAATTTTGCTTTCTATGTTTGTGAGTGTAATAAACATCTATTTGGATGTGGTCTAATTTTGGAGCTAATTCTTGCCCTGATGTCTTTCTTCCACATTCAACCCAACAAGCGCTCAGGGCAGGAGGTACTAAAGCCCATTCATTAAACAACTGCATCACTCCTAGTTATGCTTAATTTCCCTCCTTTTATTTCCAGTTTCCACTAACACCAAGCAGAGTAGTTGTAACTCAAGAATGGGTTCTCTTTGAGAAGCCAAAATGTTTATCTCAAGGTCGTTACGCACAAGACTGAGAGAGGAGGGAGCCTCAATATACTTTCTCATCACCTTCTGGGGGGTCAGGCAGTTCTGGCTGTCACCTTGGTTCCCACAATGAAGGGCTCTTGCAGCTCAGACTGAGTTGCTAGGCAACATCACCAGCTGGAGTTTGGCTTACATCTTTTGACAGGACCGTCTTTAACACGAGGAGGATTGCTTTAAGTTGTAAAAGCCATTCCCAAGTTTCAAGGCTCTTGCCCATTTCCAAGGGAACAGAAAATACACACGACAGAATCTTTTGTTGAAGTTCTACCGTGCTGCACAGGCACACGTTCTAAACAATATATAGAGCAAGGCCCAGATGCCTACAGATATGTCATGGTTTTAAGTAAGAGGTGATAGGCTAAGTAAGTGGTGATGGGCTAAAAAAGAGATGATAGGCTAAGAAACGGAAGCACCCAAACACACATACACACTCACCCACTCCAGAATTAAAAAACATGGCCAACAGCCAGATGGAATAAGCAAGTTGAATGGATGGAACTTTAATGTGTTTGGAAGCATTCCGGTTAGGCTCTGCTCCTACTGAATGGCTGTTAGCGTGATTTCTATCAGAATACTGCATGGAGGGAAGAGGGTTCTATAACATAACTATGTGTGAGTCAATTTTTCTGGCTGGATCACATAGCCTGTGAGATCTTAATTCCCTGACCAGGGATTGAACCCACACCCCTGCCTGCAAGTGTGGAGACTTAACCACTGGATGGCCAGGGAAGTCTCTGTGAGGCAATTTTTATAAACCTTAGATTGTAGGTTTGAGCTAGAGGGCTTGAAGGTAGTAGGATAACCAGACTCTGCTAAGTGAGCTCATTAAGAATGGCAATGGGACTTCCCTGCTGGCAGAGTGGATAAGAATCTGCTTGCCAATGCAGGCAACATG
Source organism: Bison bison bison (assembly GCF_000754665.1). Lineage (NCBI taxonomy): Eukaryota > Metazoa > Chordata > Mammalia > Artiodactyla > Bovidae > Bison > Bison bison. Next base: position 9,421,367 of record NW_011495033.1, on the reverse strand, counting down.
GGTTTGATCCCTGGTCTGGAATGATTCCACATGTTGCAAAGTAATCGAGCCTGTGTGCCACGACTACCGAGACCACGCTCTCGAACCTGTGAGCCACAACTACGGAGCCCATGCACACCAGAGTCTGTGCTCCACAAGAGAAGCCACCGCAAGGAGCGGCCCATGCAATGCAATGAAGAGTATTTCCTGCTTGCCACAACCAGAGAAAGCCTACACACAGTAATGAAGATGCTGCACAGCCAAATCAGAAAAAAACAAAACAAAACAATGGCAATGGGAGCCAATGTAAAGAAGCTTCCCAGCCAGACTGGGATATACTTCTTGACAAAACGTCACAGTTCTTTGTGTATGTTTGTTTTTTAAACATATCCGAATTCCTGGGGAAATACGATGGAATCTTATAGCTGTGAGACTTGGAGAATGAGAATGTAATGGTAAGATGCTGACATCTGCCCTACAGGCGAAGAGTTTTTATTAAAAGACAGTCAAATACAGTTACACATGCATTAAGATGTAATTTCTTTGGGTTCATTTGTCTCCTACCTCAAATCTGGCTTTGGGTCTGAGGCCTAAAATCTTAGAAGATGGGAATGTGGTCTTCCCTCCCTCGTCTTCCTACTTTAGCTAAGGTCGCACCTCTTCCAGCAGCCGTAAGAGTGAGAAGGTACTCGGAGAGCGGGAAGGGACCCAGCTGGGACACAGTCATCAGCAAGTTGCAAACCACTGTGATTGCTAAAAAGAACACCTTTTTAAAAAATCATTTGAACAACCAAATTGTACTTAAGTGCTGACTGGCAATGCACTTGTATTTATGAAATGGGGAGAACCATGACCAAACAAAGAAACATAACTCACCCTCACCTATTCCCTGTGCCTGAAGAAATATCTGTCCCTTATTAGAGAGCCTAACTAGAAAATACACATGTAACATGTCTCTGAGTTTTTCAAAGAAAAACAAGCACTTAATTTAAAAAATAGGTTTGCAGGACACTTGCCCGAAAGATTCTTTTCTGGATATGGCTGGAGATGCAGCTATTTCTTATGTACTTAAGACAGTGGTCCCAGATATGACTAGTGCCAGGAAGCAAGGAGACCCATACAATTGGGTGCCTTTTCCGAACCAGTATTTTCCAGTATTCACACCACTAGTGACACATCATAAGCACACTATCATATACACTTTTCTATTAAGAATTGATAAATTATTAAGGCTTAGTAAGAGGGTTTCTTTTCTTCTTTCTTCTCTAGAAGAAATGGAAGAGCAGAAGTAAAAGCTCAATGCTAGGCTGGTCAGTACTTTAAGCCTGCGACTTCCTGTAGCCTCAGAGTGTTAGCACCATCTGTCAAATGTCTACTCTGGCACAGAAAAGCTATTTAAAGGGTTGGTGCTATTGTGATTAGGACAGATCAGCTGGAAAGGAGGTATTTTTAGCTCTCAACCCAGGGTGTTGAATCAGAAGGCACTAAACCTGAAAACGTTCCTGTTAATTGAGCCCTCAGACTGGAAGGAAAAGAAAAGGTTGGGGTAGGTACTCCAGACCTCGGGGTGGAGGCAGAGGAAAAGCTAGAAAGGATTAGCTGCAGAAATGGTCTTTAAGAGATCAGCAGTGATTCAGTGGGAAATGATGGATGGCCTCGAGCTCCCGGAGAAGAGGACATGGCTGGGAATTTTCCCTGGGCTCCGTGTGCTGCACTACCACAGGGCAGGGTGCCACTGGAGAACTGATTCGCTGGTATTTGGAGCACCCAAGGCAGGGAGGAAGTGGCATGAGGCCATGGCTGAATTGTTCAAAACTGAATTTGTTCTGGGAAACTGTTTCTGTTTACATCAGAAGACACAGCTCCACTGGGAGAAAGGCCAGATACCTTTTCTTTGGCAAGATCACAAATGTACACCAAGGTTCGGAGCCCCCATCTGGAAGCAGGGGGATTTTCTTTATTAATCTGACAGGCCAGACTAAAACCCTCAATCATCCAAATTTCCATTTTCTTTTTTGAAAAATCATGTCTCCTTCACACCAGACCTCTGAGACCAAATCTGCTTTCCCAGGACTCTGGCTTTTCTCTGCTGTCTCTAGGCCAGAGTTTTCCTGATCATATGTGTTCAAGGAACACTGGTTCTCCGTAAGATGTTAGTAATAAGCATTTTGTGATTTTAAATTCCATAGGGAAACATTCAGTTGATACTGAGTTACAGTGGTTTCCTCAGTGCGGGAGGCTTCAGCTTCTAGTGTGCTTATGCGCAATGGCAACTTCTAAGACAGGCCCATCATACACTGTACTTCCCAATCTTATGACCACAGAACCCTTTTCTGAGGGACAAATGTTCTCAGGAGTGTAATATATGAAATGACTTGGGACTGACCACACAAGGGTGACTATAATCCTAGCTATTAGCCACTGTGAGTTCTGCAGCGCAAGTTTCCTGAAAAAGAGGTTAAAAAACGTAAGACTGTCCAACCTCCCAACTCGTCAAATGAGGCTTGTGGTAATTAACCAGTGAGCCTAGGAGAGACAGCAAACACCGTCACCTACCTAGAACATGGCATAAAAAACAGCTCAATTTAAATACGATTTTTTTTTTTTTTTTTAAACTCAGCAAAAATCTGGTTTTGTTTAATAGCTACATAACCAGTCAGGCTGAGAAACCTAGAAGGCATGTGGTATTTGTGAAGAGAATCAACAAACTGTCATGGCAGTGGACACTACAGAAGACTGTCTTCCTCAAGTACCTCTCCAAGGGCTAAGAGAAGCCCTGTAAGAAAAAAATCTGCCTGGAACACATAGGATGGACCTGTAACAGAGCACACCCACTCCCTGCAAAAAATTTTTTTACCAAAAAATTTTTAAAGAACAAGTTGAAATGCGAAGCCAGTGAGTTGTTTTCTTTCTTTCTGTCTGCCTTTCTCCCAGGGCAACACTCTAGCCACAGTGGGAGGGCAGCATGCCGGAAGGAGGAAGTGATAGGGAATGAAGAGAGGCGGCACTGACTAGCATCAGGTCTCACTCTCATTCAAACTCATGAAGTCTTATATTAACCTCAAGGAGAGACTGGGACAAAGGCAAGACCCTGAACAGCTTAGGGCTCCCTTCCATGCCTGAGGATACTTCAGTGAAACAAAGCCTGAGGCACTGCCAGTGGGTACTGTTTCTCCTCTCCGGTTCCCAGGCTCAAGTTCTAGTGTAATAGTAAAACTAACTACTAAGGCGGCTATAACTTTTTAATGGTGATTAAGGCGGTCATATCGTCATATGACAGCTGACTCAAGGAAAGAAAAAGGCCACAAATTAGGCTTTAATCAACTATGATGTAGTCTTATTTAATAATAAACACAGGATCCCAAACAAGGATCTCAGACAGAGTCACTACTGAAGGCTGATGTAAGAGGACAAACAGCCCTTTTAATTCTTGGGACAGCACATATCTTCAAATGCCAATTACCTGATGCTTAGAATGTTCAAGTAACATGACTGATCCATGTTCAACTACTAGACAATTGGGCATGTGGATCCATTCTAGTTCTTAAATCTGTCAGCTTTGTAGTTAATCTAGTGCCTACCATCAAAACATCCCAAGTGTTTAATGAGAAGTCTGCAAAGTAATATACCCTTTACTCACTAGAAATAGGTAGCTGTGAAAAAAAGAGATAGGTAAAGAGA